>NW_027502442.1:0-41540 GCF_021521415.1 Bidens hawaiensis | reverse complement strand
CCGACATTGCCATCTACGTGAGCAAATGCTTGACTTGTGCCAGAGTCAAAATAGAATACCATAAACCATTTGGCCTGCTACAACAACCGGAACTTCCAATGTGGAAATGGGAACACATTTCAATGGACTTCATCACGGGATTACCTAAGATACCGACGGGATGCGATACCATCTGGGTGATCGTTGACCGGTTGACTAAGTCGGCACACTTTTTAGCGATTAAGGAATCGGACAAATGGAAAGACTGACTCTGCGTCTACATGAAGGAAGTAGTGTCTAGACACGGAGTGCCTGTCTCAATCATTTCTGATCGAGATTCCCGTTTCACTTCGAACTTTGGAAGTCGCTACAGAGTGCCCTAGGCACAGCCTTGATATGAGCACAGCATACCATCCTCAGACGGATGGCAGAGTGAACGAACTATTCAGACCTTAGAGGACATGTTTGCGTGCATGTGTGTTGGATTTCGGAAAAAGTTGGGAACCTCACTTACCTTTGGTAGAGTTTTCGTATAATAACAGCTACCACGCAAGTATTAAAACAGCGCCATTTGAAGCACAGTACGGACGGAAGTGTCGATCACCTCTCTGCTGGGCAGAGGTGGGTGACAGCCAAATCACTGGTCCAGAACTTGGTACTCAAAACTTCGGAAAAGAATGTTCAAATCCGAAACCGCATGGCAGCAGCACGAGATCGCCAAAAGAGTTACGCCGACAAGCGCCGAAAACCTCTCGAATTTCAAGTGAACGATCAAGTGTTACTCAAAGTCTCACCTTGGAAAGGTGTGGTTCGCTTTGGAAAGCGAAACAAACTCAACCCACGATATGTTGGTCCTTACCGGGTAACGGAACGCGTTGGTCCGGTGGCGTACCGACTGGACTTACCAGCGGAACTCAGCAGTGTACACAATGTTTTTCACGTATCAAATTTGAAGAAATGCCTATCCGATGAAACCCAAGTAGTCCCTTTGGACGAACTGCAAGTTGATGAACAGCTACTCTTCATTGAAGAACCAGTCGAAGTTTTGGATTGGGAAACTAAAACACCTAAGCACAGCAAGATTCCAATCGTTAAGGTTCATTGGAACTCGAGACGTGGACCGGAGTTCACATGGGAACACGAGGATCAAATGATGAAAAAGTATCCCCACCTTTTTGAAGGGCTGACCAAACACAGAAAACCGCGAAACCCGACAAACCGTCAGAAATCACCGGAGGTATGAATTAAATTTCGGGATGAAATTTCTTTATACAAGGGGATGATATGACAAACTGAAAATTTTTCTTTCTTTTTCAGACACTCATCACGACTTGACTCAAATTTTCGGGACGAAAATTCTTTAACATGGGAATGATGTGACAATCGTCAATTTCAGGTTAACTCCGTTAACTCAACTCCGTCAATTCAAACTTAAGATCATTGAATCTATAACGCACGCCTCATTACATTTAAACTAGGGTTTAAATGACGCTTGACACTTACTACATGTGTAGTCTTTCGGGATTTGCACCGAAACGCAAACGAGTTGACGCTAACCATTGGTGAATAAACGAAAAACATCAAAACAATAATTATGTGATAATTATGTGTTATACTTATGTGTTATGTGATAACATTGTTATAAACGTTAACTCAATGTGCTAGAACTAGTTAATTAAGCTAGAAAAGTAACATTTGAAAGTTAAGGGACCAAAGTGTATTATATTATTATTATTAATATTAACCTAAACCCTAAACTCTCTCCTCTCTTCCTCCCAAACCCGACGGCAGCCTCTAGACCCCCCCCCCCCCCCTGCGATCGGCCCTCATACACACACATACAATTAAGATTGTTCAAGTTTGATTGAAGATTAAGGTGCTAGGAAGGTATAAACGACTATCCCTTGCATCCTTTATACTTAATTTCGATTTTTAATGGGTTAATTAAAAACCCTAGGGCCGATTTTTGTATATAAGTTGTGTTCATATGTCTTGTTTGATTTGATGATTTATTGATGATGATTTGATAACTAGAATGGATATTGAGATCAAATAAAACTCTAACCATGTATGTATGGTGTAATTGATATGCATGGATAGTGGTTATGGTGTCTAGAGTGTTATATGAACGGATTATGGTCCATAGATAGTTAATATGTTGAGTTTGGATGCAAACAGTTTCTGGACAGATTGTGTTATTGATGTTCAATTGACTGTAACGGGGTGTGAATTTAAAAATTGGTCGAGATAATTGATACTACAGTAAACTAGGTTGAGTCTAGTTTCTAAAGAATATAAATTTGCGATTTTTTGACGTGTAAAATATAACTTTTATGATTTTACAAAAACGTGGTGCAAATCTGAATTGTTAGACCTGCTGTTAGGTTGTTTTGTAAATATTATATCTCATGAAATACGAGACCAATTGGGTTGGTTCCACTCCTGGAAGTTGACTTGTTGAGTTAGGAACCTAACCCAAGTGGTCTTGCATTTGTTGGATTTTTCATTTAACGGTAATTTCAAATAACATTCTGTTGCGCATGAATTTGACTGTTATGAGTTTGCTGTAATGTTTTGATCATTGTGAGAAACCTATGTGGAATAAAAATATAATAAAATATGTTCTGGAAACCTAATTCATGTATGCTTTTGTGATGATTTTTGGTGAATTAATTGAGATGCTATGATCGGTGGAATAGTATAATCTTTCAAGTAGAATTCTGTCTTGGTAAAGTTAACTGCCGAACTTTGTGAAAAATGCATGAAAAGTGCTAGTTGCTAGTTAATTGTTATGTTTTGACCAAATTTTCCCTGCAGGGAATACTTGCTAAATAATTGTGGTGTTTTGACCAAATTGCCCCTGCGGGGAATAGTTGCTAGTGATGTACATTATTAATACATGACACGTAAACGATTGTTCACACACGTAGCGTATCACGAATGTGCTTGTTAAGTCATACACGATTCACAAACGAAACACGAAACATATCTTGTGCTTAGGAATTATGTGCCGGGTCTAGAGACTCGATATTAGTTTCTATACTTAGAAAATCTCCTTGTTGTTTTAGAACGCTAGAGAGAGTTTTCTGCGACGCGCATCACTTGGTGATTTATTTTGGGAATTCTTCGCAAATAGTGAGTTCACTTACCCCTTTAAACTGTTTACAAACGCTTTTCACTTGGGGGAGATAACATACTCCGATAAACGCATTTAAGATTTTGTTAGTAAATTATATATCACTTGTAAAGGCTAAGTGGCAAACGAAACAATTGAAGTCCTACACATCGAACCGGTTAATATTTGGAGTAGCGAGTCACTGTTGAGTAGTACTACTGGGTTTGACAAACCCCACCCAACGCTAAACTCGACTGGAGGTCGAGCGGGTGTAATTTTGGCTAACACATACCATGGTCTGGATGACCTGGTGACAAGGCACTTGATAAACAGTCAGCTTCGGTGTCGAACACTTAGTAATACTTGTTGTATAGGCTAGCTACCTATCGATATATAATTGATTTAACACTATCTGGTAACGCAAAACGCTTAACGCAAAACGCTTAACGCAAAACGCTGAACGCAAAGCGCTAAACGCTTTATTTTATATAAACTTGTGAACTCACCAACCTTGTGTTGACACTTTTAGTATGTTATTCTCAGGTAGCCGAGGCGGGCGCGAGGGATAGGATCATGCATTGCTTGAAACGCTTTTGTTATGCAAAATATTTTAAAACTGTTATCTTTGGGTTTAAGTCGTCCTGCGTGACGCAACATTTAGTTTATGGTTTTTTACGCTTCCGCATTTAATTACTCGTAAACGTTTTCGTGTTTTGAAAACTTTGTTTTACGGTTTGATTATAACTAATGAATCCGATCCTGTTAGTTCACACCCTCTGACGGTAAAACTCCGTTAGTGGATTTTGAGGGTGTGACACCGAAGAAGCTTTTCTCCTATCTTCTTCTTTTTCTTCTCATCCACCAATATCTTCTTCCTCAGTTCATCTGTTTCATGCAAGGCTAGGTCCAGATGTTCTTCCTGTGAATGAGGAATCTCGTTAGGATATCCTTATCTTGACGAAGGGTCGCGGTAACCCATCATCACAACGTCGAAATGGTTCTTCGGATCTGGATACGGAGATGCGGTCACATAGGATGAGTAGTTGAAGAATGCCTCGGCAGCCTCATTTTGTTGGTGGATTTCGTCCGCTTGTTCTTCCTCTGTTGGGATCGTGCCTTGATAAGGTGGAAAGCTTGGTGATGTTTTGTTCCTCATATCCTCAAGGTATTGGATGTAGGGGTCAACAAATCCATAGCTTGGATTTTGGGGAGAGAGCGATTCTTCCATTGGAGTCGATACTTCATTTGGATTATCAGGGTATTCCTCTTCTGGTTCTTCGTCGGATTCTTCCTCATGATCCTCTTCTTTTTCAAGGTCCTCCTCTTCCTCAGGTTCTTCTTCCATGAGTTGAACAGTCTCTTTCACAATCGGGGGCATTCGGAAACTTTCGTACGGCATCATTACTCTCATCTTGGGCTTACGGTATGGTCCTTCACCATTGTTGGGGCGGGAGTCAACAGAATCAAAAGGAGAACTTCTAGTGTGCCATCTACGTTGGTCAGAATGGCATTGCATCCAGTCAGATGAGGGAGATCTTGGTTCCTCCTTGATTGGTGGATAGGAGGGGAAAGCATATGATTGATGAGGATTTTGTGGTAGGTATGTCGGAACTCCAGTTGGGTAATACAGTGGTATCTCAGATGGTTGGTATGTGGGGATTTCTGATGGATGATGTGTGGGAACTTCAGAGGGATGATACATAAGGATACTTGGCGGATGGTAGCTTGAGTGTCTTGGTGCTTGATATCCTTGCCATGGTGTATCGTCAGGCAAATTGATCGGATTTTGTTCAGTACCGGTGAATTTAAATGGTTTAGTTAGGTCATGTTCCACATCTTGATCGAAAAATGCTTCATAATAGTCTTCACTCATATTATCCTTGGGTAGAGGTTCAGCAATTCCAGCCTCCTTCGCCCTTCGTACATAGTTTTCCATCATGATTTTGAATGACATCTAATTCATTGGGTGGTTTAGAGTGAGGAGGGAAAGAAAAGGTTTATCAGCCTATCTTATCCCTATTTCATATAAAAAAGTAATAACCCAATTTTCTTATTGGCTCCTTTTATATTTCATAGAAACATCCAAACGATTTACAATGAAGTGGCAGGTAAGCGGGCAACAAGCTGTGCCACAACCCCCTATTTCTTTTCTTTTCATAGAAACATCCAAACGATTTTTCCTATACTTGGATAGAAGCTTAAGTATTATCTTGTAATACCAAAATTCGCTAAGATCGATGGCTCTGATACCAACACTTATCACACCCCAAACCACGGCCTAGGCGTGTGACACATATGCTGGTACCACATTTGTAAATAAATTAGAGTTACGGTTTAATAGCAGAAGTCTTAACAAACATGTGGATTTATAATAAAATATTCACATACAAAAGACGGGGTTTAAAAGTTTCCCGTTTAATGTTAAAAGATTACTTGTTTAAGTGTTACAAAATCACTATTCATATTATAATAAGTTAAACAAAAAGATCCGACAATCGGATATCTTGAGCACTTCGCTACTCCAAGAGCTAACCTTGATCACCAGCAAAATGTTAAGAAAATACGTCAGCAACGAATGCTGGTGAATATGCTGACACTAAAATCTTTTCTTTAACTTAATTACCCCTCGAGACTACGTAGGCCTCGGACCATCGTGGCTTAGGAATAATCAAGTTAAAACAACACAATTTATAAACTTAAGTCTCTACACTCGGTTCCCCCAACAAACACCGCAGTGTTCTACTAGTTGAGTGCCTATACGTATACACAAGGTCATACTCCCCGCATACGAGCGTAATTGTGACCAGGTGTGTTGTGCTCACCACATATGAAAGGATCCAGACAAACGTACACGATAGCCTAAGGCCAGTGTTTATAGCCTTGTTTATAAATGTTTTAGAGACACTTAGTCTCATGTAAATTTTTTCATATAACACGTTGACTCGTTTGAAAACAAGTTTGTAAAAGTTGGGGCGTATTCACCTTTTGATTAGGATCGGCTTCAAACATCGTCCGAGGGTCTTTCCCGTTGCTATCTCGCACCTATAGTACGAGTATAACCATTTGTTTGTCGGATATACAATCCGGCTTAAGACCTTTAGTCTTATTTCATAAACTTTACCTCGATGAACCTTTAGTTCAACATCTCTTTTACTTTATAACCTTTAGTTAAAAAGTAATATGATAAATCTTTAGTTTATTTATAAAACCCTACGTTTCTTCTTCTGTAAGAAACGAATTCTTTTCTTTTCTTTATAATTTAAGAATAGTTATTTATTCCTTTAATATTATTTGTATAACAAAGAAACAAGTATATATATTCCCACATATATATTTTTTTTAATATTCATAATTTCTTTCCTGTACTTTTCTTTGTTATATATTTTCTTTTATTTTATCGAGGTATCGATTATAACCTCGACTTAAGGTTTAAGCCTTTTATAATATTTTATTATTATTTTCATCGGCGTTACGCCTACCTTTGTTGGCTTATGGAAACCTTAATCACTCGAGCAGCACTCCAACGCCGCTTCACCTCCTTTACCTTTTTGATCAAACCCTTCTTCTTGTCACTTCTTTCCTTGGTATGCAACACGATGTACACCAAACCTTCACCACTTGTCGGCACGCCTTACGAGACTAACCATCATGATGTCGAGAAGTAACAAACACTTTCTTGGTTGATACGTCGGTGGAATATGGCACGAATTTCGAGGAAACGAACACGGAAATTGAGGAATCAGGGCATGCTTTTCGAGGAGGATCGTTAATATGGTTGTGGGTTTCTAGAGATATGTTAGAGAGAGAATTGTATGTGAAATTTTGGGTGTCAGAGGCTTGAACCCATCATCCTCTATTTATAGGCAAAAACAGGAGCCCTTCGCGATACGCGATGGCCTCCTTGGCTAGCACGTCGCGTAACACGACGTAGGCTTTCCTGGTCATCACGTAGGTCTGCCACGTGGCAGACGTTGTGCCACGTGTTGACACATGGCCGATGGTGTGCCACGTGATACACGGCCACGTGGCAGGACACATGGCGAACGGTGTGCCACATGTGGCCACGTGGCAGGCCACGCGTCTTGCTGTCAGACAACCCATCGCGATACGCGATGGGTTTCCCTTCTGATTCCTTGTGTATCGCGATGGGTCTGCAAATCCATAATTTTCATTTTGAACCCTAAGGTTTTAATTTTGACATTTTAGGTCCTTACACTTTGGAAACTTGATAATTTGAACCCGATATTTTCACGATGTTACAGAAAGATACCGAGCTTTGAAAGAGATTTAGAGGCCTTTTATGCACTATTATTGAAGAATTAAGTTAAAGGCCCGCCCCATATCCATTTAGTGAAAGACATATGTGTTATAATATAATAAACAACAACAAAACAAACCCTAACCAGCCCCTAAATTCCGAAATCAACAGCTACACCAAGAGAAAAGAAGAAATAAAAGTTATAAACCCTAATCCTTGTGAGAATTCCGATCGGCAGCTTCAAGTTCAAGGAAGAAAGAAGTGTTGCAGCCAAGATTACAAGTGTTTCTAAGTGTTTTTCACATTCAAGAGTAGCCAAGAATAATATACTTCGTCCTCGTATAATTTCTTTTGATTTATGTTTCATATTTATCTTGTTTTTGATCTTGAAATTGATTTATTTTCCAATTGAGTTAAGGATTAAGTTGTGCTTGATTATACTTGATTGTGGATTGATTTTTCTTATGATTTGGAGCAGTAATATGAATGTTTTTATAAGTATATGCTGATGTCCAAATAATATGCTTGGCTAATCTTGTTAGTTCTACCTAGGTTTGATGATTATTGTTCGATTTTGATGAGTTGATTGGATTGTTTGATTAATATGACTTGAATTTCTATTGAAATTTTGGTTTAATGATGAATTAGGTTGTGTTTATTGGTTGTGATATTATTGATTTTATCTCATAATCTCATACTTCGATTAATTGAATTGGTTTTGATTGATAGTTGTATGTTCAATTCTTTAATTTGTGTTTAGAGTTTGATTGCAGTAAAATCAACTATAGGGTTTTGTTGAGATTGTTAAATGATTGAATTCAGCGGGTAAACATCTTCTTAGAGACCGAGAGGTGATAGTAAGTAAAGTCGTCTCACAGCTTTCACTTGTTAGGATTAGGATTGCGCGAGAGCGGGTTCGGTTCTTGTCGGGTTTGGGTTTGTGAGCGATTAGTTGGTCTAGTTTGAGTTAAACCAAATTGTTCATCTATCCTTAGTTGCGTAGTATTCGTTTCCATTAGGGTCGTGTGTCGGTGAGTCCGAGAGGAGAGTCGGCATTAGAATACCTTAGCTTTCGTTTCCCGATTTGTTCTTAAAATCAATTAAGTGTAAGTTAGGGTTTGTTAGTGAGACCGAGAGGTGATATAGCTTTCTTGAGCGAACCTTAGTAGTGTCATCCTTAGATACCAGTGTCGGGAGATCATTCAATCCATTAACTTGTTAGACCTTCAATTTGATTCTTACCTAGGTAGATGTTTTCTCTATTATTAGTTAAGTTTCTAAATCAGGAAAGTTTTGTCTGTCAGTTTTATTAGTCCAGTTAAGTGAAGTAAATTAATTTAGTTAAAGTAATGTAGAGTAAGTTGTTTAATTATTAAAAATCAATTCTAGAAATATTATTCTTTGGAAGGTCATGTCTAGGACTTAGTAATCATAAGCGTTTTCACGTGTCCTTGTGATCGATATACTTGGGCTTCTTAGGTCTATACTACTTGTGATCGGTTCACTTGCCGGTTGTGTGTGGATTCATTAGGAGTTTCGTTTTATAAATTTAAAGCTTAGTTGTGAGTTCCACAAAAAGAGCATACATTAGACACACAACAGGAGTTTGTTAGTGCAAAATGTCTAGTGCTAGGATCTTGTATTTTGTATTGGAAATAGGTTCGTGATGTTGTTGGGCGTATATGTACAACATCCAACGTGTATGTAATTATAGGACAGGTATGTCATATCCGTCGTTTAAGACTTATATGATGGATATGATAAGTCTATACATCACAGACTTATCCATCCATTTCATGTAGTTGTTCATATTTCGAAGTTGTACTGAGTTTGATTCTGTCATACCATTGTATTGATGTTGAATTGAATATAAAGTATACTAAAAAGTGAATTCATCTTGTGTTCTTTCTCATAATGTTTTCCGCATATTATATTAAATAGTATATTGTAAACTCGGTGTTTCGATCCATATACGTATAAGTTCTTTCAATTTTACATCTAAAATAACACATTTCATTACCATTTTACATGTAAAACAATAAATCTCTTTGAAATTTTACATGTAAAACAACACGTTTTGTTATAATTTTAATGTATATTTAACAATTATAATATCTATATTATAAACCAACCTACGGTTATTTCACGAAATTTAGTGTTCATGAACATTTTCTAGTTGTGTTTTTACGCATGTACAAGACAATGCAAGTTTCAATGTGGCGGTTATAATATATTTATGCATTTTTCATTTGTTGCTATCTTTTTGATCGTTACGTGTACAAGAAAAGCCCCCCACACACCTAAAATAACCTAACCCTCAACCCGGAAAACCGAAACCCCTAAAAACCATTCCATAAAAGCTATACA
Source organism: Bidens hawaiensis (assembly GCF_021521415.1). NCBI lineage: Eukaryota > Viridiplantae > Streptophyta > Magnoliopsida > Asterales > Asteraceae > Bidens > Bidens hawaiensis. Next base: position 31,821 of record NW_027502442.1, on the reverse strand, counting down.
AAACCCAAAAGCTAAGCACGTTAAAAAAAATTTGGAACGAGGTATGCTAGATATTTTTTTTCCTTTTTTATATACATTTTTAATCAACTTTTCGACTTTTTTGAAGGGATTTTTTTCTTTTTCTTTTTTGAGATTGGGGATGTTATAAACATTTTGGTTTTTTTACTTTTTTTATTTTTTTACTTTTTTTTGTTTTATAATTTTTAATTATACTTTTTTTTATTTTTTTAGGGGTTACTTTTTTATCATACAAATATGATGTGATGCATATGATTGAGGGTGCACCATCAAGATGTGAGTAATTGGTTAAGTGTTGGGAAAGATGATCCTTAATTCCACGCTTTTTTGGAGTTCTCTTTTAAACCTAACTATATGTATATATATACTAATAAAAACCCGCGAGATGCGGCGGCGACAATAATTTGCAACACGGTTCTCGTTTTTTATGGTTTATCAATCATCTCGTGATATATTGTAAGTTATGTTGGTTTTCTTATGAGGTATTTTGGATTGCTTATTTTATCTCTTTATGACTTATAAGTTGTTTGATAAAGTTAAACTTTGTGAGTGTGTAAATCATAACAATAACCAACATGTCGACTAATAGATAACAAAATATATGCCATTGGGGGTGGTGGTCCAATGGTAGAGACAAAGCCTTTAAAACACATAGGATTGGGAAAGTTGTGGGTTCAAGTCTCACTTCCAACAAGAATTAAAAAGAAATTTGCCTTTCAAAAAAAAGATAACAAAATATATAATCCATAGTATTAATAATATATATTCCAACAAACGATAAATGGATTAACTTTTAAGTAAAATTAAAATATAGTAAAAAAAATGAAAACGTTTTTAGTTTGTAACCTTCTTTAAGTTTCTCCAAATTATCAACCTCGTCTTCTAAGTATACTTTATAAAGTTGAGAATTTTGTAAATGCAGCGGTTCAGTTATGTCAGGTTTGAAATTATCTTTAACCAAAACCGACCCGTTGGCTGTTTTCAATAATTCATTAAACCAACCCACTGGTTATGTCGGTTTTCGGTTAAAATCAGTTCGGTTATATCAGTTATGATCTGATTAACGATTATGGCGATTAAATTGAACACCCATACCAGAAAGGTAGGAATCGAAGAAGATCAAGATGTATTTTTTGCACAAATAGTTATTGTATAAAAAAACATTTTGTTTCTAGGTTGAATAAAAGAGTGTTGAAGTTACAAGTATCCGAGAAACGTATTAACACTAATCACATTTAACAATGTACAATTTCATTTTTAATAGAAGTAGCCAATACCTATAACTGACATATTTAAACTTGATAGAAAGAAACAAATTTATAGCTAACATATACAGTTTTGAGTTTTGACAATTTGACTTAGAATACTATTACTTATATTATTACTTATATTACTACTATTATTATTATTATTACTATTATTATTATTATTATACAACCGAAATGACTGGTTATTAGTGATGGTGGTATGGTATAAATAAAAAATTGCTATTTTACATTTGAAAGAAACTTTGTGCAAATTTGTCATAGCGCCCCAAATTTGTGCATAACAAATTTAAAGGTTTATGATTTGTGCATAACAAATTTAAAGGTCTTACATATACATACATGCACAAAATAAATAGAACAAAGATAACACAATAATTAACCGAAGAGATCTTTTATGGTTTATGATTTTGTTACTTTAGATACAATTGAATCCATTGATCAAAATGAACCAGTTGCTTTTGTTAATTTTTTTTGGTTCATTAACATATTGTTTAAAAGCGTCTGAAAGATCATTCATGTTTAAATGATAAATAATATTGTGCCCTTCATTATTATCAGCATGCTCGTTTTTGGTGTTTACGTAACCTCAGCTTCGATTCGTTGTGACATCAACCGTATGTCCCATGAAAGCACTTGTTTGATCATTATTTCAAACTCTTAAGGTGTTGTATATAGCGATTTCTTGCCTGCAAGTAATTAAACACAAAAACCCATATAAGAGTGGTTGTATAAAAAAAACAAAAGAGAATGGGTACCTATTCAGCTATTAATGATCAAACCGCTGTACCGAACCCAGGCTGAGCTAATTCTAAACTGTCATGCTTTCGCTTTTCCTATTCAGGCCTGTAAATATACTAAATAATTAACATCGTCATCATTAACCTAAGAGGTATGCAAAAAAGGAAAATAAAATAAATTAAAATAAAAATAGCATGTGCTTTTTTAGCATGCGCCGAGCCGTGCCCCAGTCTCTAATAAAGCTGGTTTAGTACGTTAGTTATCAAACTCGAGCCTTGTATAAAAAGCATGTTTAGATTCATCGAGCCTTAACGAACCTTGTGAATTTTTAAGTTTAGGGTTTAGGGTTTAAGTTACATATCTTTTGAAATTCAATTCAAATCAGTAAGAACTTATATAAACTAATTAACAGATAATATAAGAGCCAAGCCCAAGCTTGAAAAGGCAACTCACAAGCTGAGCTCGAGCTTTAGAAAAAGAGCTTGAAACAAATCAAATTCAAGCTTGAGCTCTCGTAACTAAAAAGAAGCCGAACTCGTTGAAACCCCTAATGAGTAATCATATATAATGTCATTCTTCAAGGGCAAAAATGCATAAGGATGTGTGTGCATACCTGATGTGTGCGCATACTGCTCGTTTCATTTTGACGGTTTAACCGGTAACCAGCCAGTTCAAATTAAGACAATTGAATGATTGATGATCGATCCTACCAAAGCATTGGATTTAGACTATTTATTATCAACGGTTTACATTGAGGTTTAAAAGATTGTTAGACACATGAGTCTACTTCACTTCATATTCTTTTGTAAACTCAGTTAATTATAACTTTACATTATATAAGTAATGATCATTTTAACTTTTACTCTGGATTAAACTCACCACCTCCATCTCCGCCTCACAGCTCCACCGTAACCCTCCCTTTCCGTCTCCGCCTCTCACCCACCACCGCCACTGCCGTTACCCCCCCCCCCATCTCCACCTCACTGCTCCACCCTTATTTTGCCACCGTCATCACCCATTCTCGGTTTTTGCTTATTTGGTCTACTAGCATTTCATTTTCTAGGCGATTTGTTTTGAATGGCATTAGTTTGGAGGTTTCGCTAGTAATGCCTGCCAGGTGTTTGATTAAATGCCAACACCAAATTTTATTTTAATTTCCTTTGTTTCCAAAAACAAAAAAAGTTTTAATTTCTTAAGTGATTTATGAGGGCCTGTGGTGGAGAGCCCGGTCCTAGCTCGGGCACGGGGATTTGGCGTTGCCCCTTTAAAAATTTTCATGTTTGCAAAGATGGTATCCCGAGATACAAGGGGTACTCTAGGTTACTCATGCATTTTCAACGGGATCACTTCAATGTAAAGGAAAGGAGAGATCAGTTAAAGGAGCGTCTTGCTTCGGACTTGGAACTCTACAATGACGTTGTCGAAACCTTGCGCTTGCTTAAGAACTGGTTATGCGGGGAGTGCATGGCCCTGCATGCCTTGAATAGGCCTTGTCTGCACTGAAAATAAGTTGTTAAATGCACCCCACGTGCAGGAGACGACTTTGATTTTATTGTGGGGATTCCTCAACCCCGCGAATCGTAGGTGGAACTTGGGAGTGGTCAGTCTGAGACGTTTGTGGTAGATGTCGCTCTCCTTGAGCGCGTCCTCGCCATTCCTATTGCCACTGTCAAGAGTATCCCGCCCGCGTGTCGCATGGCTTTTGCCCAGGCTTTGTCAGGGGGGCTCCGTAAAGTGGTGGATGCCCCGAGGTCTATTGAGGCTTGGGTTAAAATTTTGTTGTTGCCTCGTTGCACGTTACGTGTTGTCAAACCGGCTACTAGGCAAGAACGAAGGTCCGGTAACAAGAAATCGCTTCAATGTAGCTCCATTATGCGGGCTTTGGCTGTTTGGAAAGATGGGGCAGGTTTAGAAGAGTTGGTGCTACCGCTCCTTGAACTTCCAGTGATGTGGGATTGCCAACATAAAGAAGAGGGAGGGGGCAATATCAAGCAGTGCCTCCGGAAGGTAGGGGACGACCATTACACAGCGGCGATCAAAGTCCTGTGTTCATCCGGGGTCGCACCTGCCGGGGGGGATACTTTGAGAGAATTGATTGATAAACATCCTGTGATGGACCCCCCGACCATGCCCTCCGTCGTGCCATCGGAACCAGCCTTGCAGGTGGACGGTGATTGTGTGTTGGAATGTATTAAAACCTTCCCGAAAGGTACATCTTGTGGGAGGGATGGCTTGCTGGCCCAACATATTTTAGACGGTTTCTGTGGCCAGGGGTCTCCGACCGCCTCCGGGCTCTTAAAGGCCATCACTGATGTTGTCAACTTGTGGCTTGGGGGGCTTTGTCCAAAAGTTCTAGCGGAGTTCATTGCTTCGGCACCGTTGACCCCCCTGTTGAAGCCTGACAATGGAATTAGACCCATCACAGTGGGGGCCATTTGAAGAAGATTGGTGTCGAAAGTCGCTATGCGTAAAATAGGGAAAAAGGTGGCTGCTTATCTAGGGGATTTCCAATTCGGGGTTGGGATCCCTAATGGGGCAGAAGCGGTATTGCATAGTGCTAACAGATTTTTGAGCGCGTTTCATTCTGACGGGTCCCTGGCTATGCTCACTGTTGATTTTTCTAACGCCTTCAACGAGGTGGATCGGACGACCCTTCTCAGGGAAGTTAGCTGCATATGTCCATCCATCTTCCCATGGGTCCAGTTTTTATATGCCCGCCCGCCCTGCCCATTTATATGTGGGGGATACTCATATCGGGGCTTTTACTGGGGTGCAGCAAGGGGACCCCCTTGGCCCTCTTCTTTTTGCGTTGGTCCTTCATCCGCTCATCCTTAGGGTGCAGGGACCTGTTCCTTGCCCTTCCATGCTTGGTATTTAGACGATGACACTATTATTGGTAAGGCTGAGGAGGTCGCTAGAGCGTTGGGCATTATTCGCTCAGAGGGGGCGTCTCTAGGGCTTAGGCTTAATATTCGAAAAACAGAGGTTTTTTGGCCGTCATGTGATGATTCGAAGAAAGTGTCGGGTTTATTCTCTGGAGAGATTAGCAGGCCTGCGATGGGAGTTAAACTCTTGGGGGGAGCGGTTAGTCGGGATGCAGGGTTTATTCGGTCTTTGGCAACTAAAAGAGCTTTGAGAGCGGTTGAACTTATGAAACGCCTGCCGGACCTGAGGGACCCCCAAAGTGAGCTCCTTTTGTTACGCTCGTGCATGGGGGTTGCTAAGTTAGTGTTTGGGCTCCGGACCTGTCAGCCTGAACATGTCAAAGAGGCTGTGTCCATCTTTGATGCGGGCCTGCGGGAGGCAATTGAAGATATCGTTGTGTGTGGAGGACCGCATTTTGGGGACCTCCAGTGAAGGTTGGCTTCCTTCCCTATGCGTTGCGGAGGCTTAGGAATTTTCTCGGCTGAGGATGTCTCCGCATATGCATTTGTGGCTTCCAGGTCTCAGTCGTGGAAATTGCATGACCACGTCCTGCGAAACGCTGTTGTTACGGGGATAGATCCTGACTACTCTTTTGCACTTGGTAATAATGGAACAACTCTCCCGAACCTTGATATAGGCGGTTTTACTGATAAGGAGACCGCCCCCAAGAAACCTGAACAGACCTTGGCGAGTGCTCTTTATGGTAAACACGTACATGATTTGGAGGAGCGATTCGATATGACCCCGAGACAAAAGGCAGTTTTAGCTTGTCTCAAGGGGGCTCATGCCCAGGATTTTTTGACTGTTGTGCCCATTGAAGGTCTTGGGCAACGGATGTCAGCAGTTGAATACAGAGCCATCCTTAAATACCGGCTTATGGTTCACCTTTTCCCTCCGGATGAATTATGCCCCATTTGTAAAAAAACTTGTTTGGATAGATTCGGTGAGCATGCCCTCCACTGTAAGGAATTGCCGGGATTCAAGTATCGTCATGACTGGGTTAGAGATGTGTTATGGGATGTGCTTAGACGTGCCGGGATCTCAGCCAAGAAAGAGGCACCTGTTAACTTTTTGACTGATCCGGGTGAGGGAAGATCTACCCTGCGTCCTGCGGATGTTCTTGTGTTTGGCTGGGCAGGGGGTAAGCATGCGTGTGTTGACCTCACTGGGGTGTCCCCGTTGGTGGGGCTGAGAGACAGTGGCTTCGTACCGAGACAGGCGGTTTTGAGAGCGGAGTCTAGGAAGGTTGCAAAGCATGAGACATCGTGTTTGGAGAATCAGCACGTGTTCATTCCATTTGCCTTCGACACTTTTGGATCCCTAGCTCCCGAGGCGGTTCGCTTCTTGGAGCGGGTGCAAAAGGTGGTCCACAGTGACTCGCAGAGCCCGAGGAACCAAGGATTTATATTTAGTAGAATAGGCTTTGCGATTCAAAAGGGGATGGCGGCGCAGCTTGTTGCTCGCTTACCCATTATCCAGATGTAGTTCGGTTTGTGTTATATATAAAAGGATCAATATTATCTGAATCGAAACGCATCATGCACTTTTATACTAATATTCATTCATTTATATTCATGGCACGTTTGTTTATACAATTAACAAACAAACATACGGTTATTTGCTCAATGAACGAACACAAACAAAAAAATCTCGTTCGTTTAATTATTAATGTTCGATCATTTGTTCTATTAAAGTTAAATGAATGAACACGAAAATGCTTTTTTCGTGTTTGTTCGGTTTGTTTAAAGGCCTAGTAAAAGAAAACCACCTCAAGATTTGGCACTGCTAGCTTCTCATATACAGGTGCGAGAGTGGAAGATATATATATGATAATCTGGTTTTGCGCCTGCATATTTAGATCTAATAATAAATGTATGTTTAATTACAATCTTGTTTAAGAACAACAAAATAAATATGTACCTCAAGTAGCAGTTAAAAGCTTCCAACTTTTGATTTGATAAAAAAATGCATGGTATATCCGTGATAAACTGATAACCTATCTTGAAGGCCTGCAAACAAAGAACCAACTTATATCACTCCATACCAGTAAGGTCCATAACGCTTTTGAAACAATTTAAAAAACCGTATGAACATTTATTTATTATTCATCCATTTGGTAACGTTAACATGGATATCATGACATTAAACCACAAGAAGTTGTCCAGTTGTTGCTAAAAACCTGAAGTTACTTTAAAACTCTCTATTTTAGGCTGATTTTGTTTACGCAAAATGACATGTATTACAAACACGAACCTAACATCACATGTTAATCCCTTCGTTACCTAATTTTGAAATCTAAACGATAGGGAAAACGACAACGTCCAAGGTAAAATAGATTATAATGACAACCAAATTCACTATTGAAATGTGTGGTTTACCTTTAGCAATCGCAGGCAGAACCACACACCCCTTCAAGGAAATAACAAAGAACCGTTTAGCGGAGTAAATTCCATAATCAAAAACCCGAACTACAAACACAATTAACGAAATTACCATGAGATACAGTAGGCATATTGACAAAACAACCCTGAAAACGTGAACGGATCAATAAACGATGATAAGTAAACTAAATTGCATAAAAGAACAACACAAAAATAGGCCTTTTCATATACATACTTTTTAAAATGACCAGAGATCAACATTCTTCCTTTTCAGCTTTCTGTTAACCCATTTCCATAATGATGAAAAAGTTGAGCAAGTTTATAAAATTTAAAGAAGTTTAAATCCAGTAATAATCTGCAATACCCTTTAAGTATCAATACAGACTTATTTTAGAATCGGGTCCTAATAAACCAAGAATCTGCACTAAAAAGTAAAAACAAATACATTACTCGTTTTGACCCATATCCATATTTATCAAAAACCATTTTTACCCAAAATGACTCGCTTTGACCCACATTCAACTGTCAATTAACGGTTAATACTTTAAACATCGAAAAAAATATATGTCAATAATAAAAAGGGTACATAGAAACAAATATAAAACAATGAAATATATAAACATTGTAGATAAAGATATTTTAAAAACGACCCAATTGAAAATTCAGAAAATCACAAAGGAATCACGCTAACAATTTAAAAAAAACCCATTTAGAACAGAACCAAGTTGACACTTTTTTAAAACGACTCGATTATACCCAAACTAATTTCGTGTCAGGTTTATGTTGTGTTTAAAGGTCGTGTTAGAAATTGACACCATTGAAATGAAAACTCATAAGCATTCTTTCACTTCCGGTGGGGTTCGGTAATCATGTTAGGTTTGGGTTGTTTTAGGTCATTCACAATAATCAGTTAAGTTTACAAAAACCACGGACTTAAATTAAAGGAAAAAAGAAACCCGATAACCAAAACTGACTCGGTATTGTTTTTTTTTCCTTTTTAATCCAATCAAATATTAAATTCTTAAGTTTTTAAAAGTTCCCTGAAACCGACCCGAATAATCTTTTTAAAATAAATGAAACATGTAATCAATTCCGAAACCGACCCGAACAGTTAGCCCAACTCATTTATATAAACTTTTTCAGAAATAAATCTACACACTTTTGACCCGGTTAAAAAAGTATTACCTATAACTTCAAAAAAATTTCGTGATCAGCCCCCATTATAAGTGTAATTCCTTGACTTTAATTTTCTGAAAGCCCACACACCACACTTCAGCTTCACCCTACAATTCCAACATAAAAACTATCAAAAATCTGTTTTTAATATAATTACATTTACATAAAAATAAACAAATATACCAAAGATTTCATTTGTCATTTTGTCCCAGAACAAATATAGAACTGTTAAATCCAAGAAGCAAAATTCCATCTTAATCACAATACATGCAAAAAGATTTAAAGATAATTAGTATTTGCATAAACACGCGTTAGAAGCAGTTACATAAAATGTGAGTGAGTATTTACTCAGTTTCAGTAAGCGAGTACGGCGACAAACAGAAAACTACACCGGGTTAAAATAAAAAAAGAAAAAAATGTTTAGGCCAAAATCTAAAAAATGCACTTACAACATGCCCTACTTCTCTAGATTCCACACACCACAACAAAAATAATGCTTGAAATGTTACATATGCAGAAAGCATTTTATAGTAAACACAATTTACAGCACAAAATCACCATATCTACAATTATCACATTAATAATCACTTTAAAATCCTAACAATCAACAAAAATAAACTCAAAAAATCACCGTTGTAACATATACACATTAGTGAACAATTTGAAAAATCCTACTAATCAACTAAAAACAGCTAACCTGATGCAATTTTGGTTAATAAGAAACCCGGTTGCAATTAAGACATTGTTGTAGAGGAAACATTCCATTTAGTGCTGAGATAAACGATGCGAACCAATTGCTATTATGATGGATCCCACATGTTTCATCATTAGCATCCCATATCCATGAAGCTACTGCATGCCACCTGTACATAACACACACAATTTGAGAAGTTCCTACCCAAAATAAACCACATAAAAAGATCTCACAATCAGAGGTTGAAACAACACTAAACAGTTATATAAAGTAGACAACCAGCCTCATATATACATTCATAAAAAAAACAGCACTAAATGTTGACTTCTAGTTTATCCTTGCCTTTCGGTTGGCTAAAAAGTTAAACGCATGAGTAGGTAGGTATAGATGAGAACTTATGTTGTTCTTCACATACAAACTTCAAGAATCCAAGTGTCGTGTATATAACTTAAGTTCCAAATGCCTATTAATATGAACCTAATTATAAAGGCTAATCTATCAAGTTAAAATGATTGATCTCACAATACACGTCCTATAACATCGTTATCATCTCCATTAACACAAAATCCCCATTTCAAGTCCTGCTCTATTTCAAATTCTTATCAAATTAAGCTTGTAATTGCTTGAAAAACTTTAATGAATCACATAATTAAATAATTAAAAAAAAAACTAAGTTAAATGAACACATTGAGGGTCTCCTATTCAAACTAAGGTGAACCCATTACTTATGTTTGCTTTTCTTTTTTACCTTTTTAAAATTGAATATAACAACAATATGCCTATCTCAAACAAGCATATACCTTCCTAATTTTGTATTAAACAATTTAAGCAAATGAGCAGCAGTTCTTCCATCATCAACAGTACACATTTCACTTTTTTGCCCCTTGAAAATATTGTATTATTCTTTTTTGAAGCCTTGTATAGTGTACAACTCAAAAGAGTAAACTTATCGACAGCTTCCTGTAAACATCATTTCTCACATCTTATCAAAAGCAATACCAAGGGCGCTTCATAAAGCGGATGGCTGCAACAGTTGTTGGTTCATACCGTAGAGCGATGAGCTTCTGTTGTAAACTGGAATAAGAAAAACGATTTTAATGCAAGAGCATAGATTAATTACTATCTTTACAATAGTCTTTAGGGTTCATAATTTCGTATAAGAAAGAAGAAACCATAGAAATAATAAAGGATTGTAACAATAATAAAAATAAAAATAATAATAATAATAATAATAATAATAATACCTTAAATGTTGGATACAACCCTAGATTCACACAACGAATAAAACAATTAGAGATTTTAAAGTCAAAAAGTAAATATGAGAAGTGAAACAAAGAAGTAATAACGAAAATTCCAATCTCTAGGATTTTATTACCATGGATTTTTAAGAGAAATTCTACTTAAACTTAGCACCAACAACACCGAAAGGCTTTTTCTGAAACACATCCGGGAGATCTACAGTGCCGCTGCTGAGTTCGTACACCACCACCACCACTAACAAATCTAGACTTTAACATTCACCTCATCAGCCCTCGCCATCAAAGACATAGATGAGAAGATCGAGTATGGAACTTAAAATCTTAAATCGAAAGCCGTTGGAAGATGGTGACAGGAGAAAGAGGATGAAGATGAGTGAAGAGGGTTGGAGAAACCCGAAAGTGAATTCAAAATCCAGGTGTGTGTTTTGAAATTTGAAAACCCCGGTAATCGAAACGGGGTATGTGTGTGGGGTGGGGAGATTCTAAGCTTTATCACTTGTACATTGTGGTTTAAGAGTCGTAAAACTCTTAATTTTAAGAGTTTGTTAAATTACTATTGTCCTTGCTACATGTATTTTAATATAGTATATATATACACTAGTATGAGACCCACGCGATGCTACGGCGTGGACAATTTGCAACGTGGTAGTGAATTAAAAGTTGTAAAAATGCCCTTGAGGCAAACTAAAGCCATATATTAAACTACAATCACCAAATATCTCAAAAATCCCAAAAGTATAGAACTACTTCATACATTTCACCGCTTCTTGAAGGTGTAAAATTGCTGAATTAACCAGGGATATATATGTCAAAAAGCTAGATATCAAACTACAATCACCAAATATCCATTCGACTCTTGCTGGCTTGTTCGCTCCCAACCGGATCAATGGTTTCCTGATAGATAAAGTCAATGAAAAAACTTGAGCATATATGAAGATATGCAGTTAGCTCACGTGTGCTTTGGCCCTGCATAATGACAATATAAAGATCTTAAAACACCCGGTCAATATCTTAAAATTGATAAAATTGCTACTTGAAGTCACAATAATTGCTTCACATGCACACATGCATCCAAACACCCCCAAAACACGTCGCCCCGCACAAAATAAATTGATAAATAAAATTGATCCTTCCAAAAACTTACTATTGTTACTCTTCATAAACAATTTCACATTACCACTTAATATGATAAAATTACTATTTGAAGCACATACAATACAAACACCCCCTAACAGGTCCTCCATATAGTTAAGTTTTATAATTAGAAGTGCCTATTGTGACCATTTACTTGGAGAGCTTCAGGTAGAAAATGAATATTATGTTGTAAACCAAGCCATAACAAAATGAGTGATAAGACCAGAAAAATGTGTGATAAACCAAACCAAAAATATATGTATACCTTGCCGCAAGCAAGTGTGAGCAAAACAGTCTCGAGACTACCAACAGCTAACCATTTCTAGGTAGAAAAATCTATCAGCTCCATGAAAAGTGATAAAACTGCAACCCGTACTGCAATATATACAACTTTGCCAGCAAACTGGAATCCCATCTGTCAACACCACCAAAAAAATATTAAAATACTAATAAAAAAAGTTATAAATCTCATATATATATATATATATATAAATGAGGATTAAATGCATAGAAATAGTTTTGCACATATAAAAACCCTAATATTCGAGATTATAATATGAAAAAATGGATTCGCCACAATTTTACACAATTTTGCAGAAAAAGTAAACACAACTTAAAAAATTGAGATCAAACATAACCGGACTACAAGGCATTCGACACGTTTAACGCATTTGAGCTATTTCCTTGTTAGCTTTATTATTACCTGTTTAATTCATTGGAGATCAAGCATAATACTACAATTAGACTTCAACCCTTGCTCTCATAATGAACCAAACACAATGTAAAAGAAACAAAAATGGTCGAAGACAAAGTCATTTGAGTTAAACAACCTGTTATTTGATTTTGTCTAAGATGCCGGATTCGAATTCAGTCGATAGTACTACCATCAGACTTCGTTAAGATCATAGCTCATTTTTGTCATTGTCTCCTCCGACAGCTCATTTCTCATTAACTGCAACAACCTTCACCTGTGTAGGAATCAGAATAATATTTGTTTAGAAAACTATTAGATCCAATGAGGCTGCAAAACAAACAATGAATGCTAGGAGTGTCAAAAGTTAGAGCAGCCCAGCCAAACCCGCAAGAACGTTTTACCATGGAGTTTATGTAGGGAGCGTGCTCTCCTTATCCCATTTTGGCGGGTGTCTTCAGCTTACTCTTCTCTCCAACACACGCTTTCAAAAGTCCTTGGTGTCGCCTGCAAAACTTAATTTCTTAAAACTACAACTCACTTAAAGTAAATACATAAATGTGTGTGTGTGTGTGAAATCATTAATAAATAAATAAACTTATATACATAGGTTCCATTACCTTAAGGTTACAATTTACAAACTTGTGTTTCCAAGAGATGCCGCCATCACCAGCACGGTCCACGTACTCCTAGCTTGCGTAACTGGCTTTTATCATACTTTTGTGTCCATGAAATTGCTCAAAATTCATTAGTTCAATGCTGAGCTAACATATTAAAAAATAAAGAAAAAAATGAAGAGAACAGGTTTGTGTACATCTCTCATTTCATGTGAACTTGAAAATGTCATTTGTTGTAGCCGCCCCTCTCTTTTGTAGTGCTGAGGTGGCATCTGCCTCCGTTGCATCCGTGACAATTATGACAGCAGCTTGCTGATATTAATATTATATTAGTAAATATTATATGGACACACAAAAGATAAAAAAAAACATAATTATGTAACTCAAAAAAACAAATTTGTATAACTGTGCCACTTAACAATAAACAAATTTCACTTATTTCTCCCTAAATGATTAAACGCCAAATCGATAACAACTCAAGAGTTTAAATTATACAACAGATTATTTTACCTCGTATATCAGTAGGTTCATCATATTCAATCGCACAATAAATAATGTCAACAAAATAGATAAAAAAAAAAGACCTGATATGCAACAGCCAAATAACGCAGCTCGTGTTAAGCAAATTTTTCAATTATTGCATAAACTTTGTTTAACATATCTTATGTGCATCCACAAAGCGTCAAGTTCTGATATATGTAAAAAAAACACAAAATCGAAAACCTGGATCATCAAAAAACCTTGCACACGATCATTATACACACAATAATATATGAACCTGTCTAGTGCAAAACGGACCTGCCCCAATACCCTTATTTCCGATCTGTTTTAAAACCCTTATTTCAGAGGCTGTAATGAAGGTGAGTTCTCTGGCGGTGGGGATGTCGACGACATTGGGTATTCAGAGGATGTGTGTTCTCCCCTAGCTCGCTTTTTCCTCCAAAGATCTGATTGAACTAAGTACGAAAACGTAGATGCGTATCCTAGACTATGGGTGTGAAACCCTAGAATTCAAATGAGCCTGATGTGTAAGAAGGGGGGGGGGGTTAAAACGCGCATGCTTGAGCGGGCAGAGTGTTAAATGCTTGTATGACTTGTACATTGAGCAAAGAAATTTGTAAAACTCTTAAATTTAAGAGATTTGTTAAAAAGACCTTATTGTCCTTCCTATATGTATTTTAATATAGTATAAATAAATAAATAAATAAATATATATATATATATATATAATACAATACACTAATCCTTAACGTACGCGAATCCCATTTTTCACGAATCGATCCATGAAATCACATCCCAACATCTCGGAATCGTCAATACATATCCAATTAATCATTGGTTAACCGAAAAAAACAGTTTTGGATCGTTAATTGATTAGTTTTTTTACTTTTTTCACGAAGACCATTTTTTAAGCGTTTTAGGTTTTTGGCTGAGCGTTTAAGTTTTTGTGATCGTTTTCTGAGCATTTTAGGTGTTTGCCTTTGTTTTTTGCCTTTCAGCGTCTCACTTACCTCTCATACGTACGTTAAGACATTAGCGTAAAGTATCTCTTCCCTGTTCCCTGTACATATATGTGAGTATTTTGAAATGTGCATAACAAATTTAAAACAATGGTCCATGTGGACCATGCTGATTATAAGATACATAAATACATATTTAATAAAAGGATTTGATTTAAATAATCGTGTGGAGAAGTCAAGTATTTTATAGTCAAATGAATATTTTGTAATTTGAATTTTCTAAAGAAAATGAAGTTGCAAAAGTCTAAATGGTAATACACGTCCTTTCCACGAAAGACAAAATATTAATTACATTCTTGAAAACTGAACGTGTTTGGAAAAGCATATATACCATTCAAATTTGATCAAACTAAACACAAGAAACGCTCAAGCTAGTTGATAAAATGGAATATAAACTTGTTTTTATTCTATGTTGCATCTTGTTGATTTCATCTGTGATCCAAGTATCTGCATGGAGGCCATTCGGAATGCTTCAAGGTTTGTATCGATATATCTTTTTGCACTCTTAACTGTCCATGCTTGAGTTGACTAAGTAAACTGCAATACGGGATGATCCAGATTTACAACATGCACTTGAGGTAGCCCCGCCTCCAGATTTTGGATCTCCTGCACCTAGATGAATTTACTTAAGCTACCCACCATCAAATGAATGGGTCGAGTCTCCGCTGCCGTACAACTAATTTTCGCCATACCTATAAGACGAGTTATGTTCATGTAAAATAAAAAATGAAATGTGTTGCTGTTTGTGGTTTTTATTTTTATGTTCAGGCGTTCAGCCATATTTTAAATAGTGTAATGATGTTTTTGGCATTGTATTTTTCATCTTATTAAACATTAGCTAATGGCTCTGTTCATAAGCATATATAGTTATGTTGAGGCCCAAAACTCTGCACCTCTAGACGTTTTATGTCACGTGATATCTAATCAGCTTTTCAGAGCTTCATAGAAGAGTGATGTATTCAAAACTCTATTCAAAACTCCCCGACAACCATTAACCAATTATTACTCAATTATTATTTTTCTAGTTTTCGTTTATATTTTTTAATTTAAATTAAACAAATTATTTCATTAAATAAAAATATTATATAAAATATAAAAAAAAACAACATTTAACTAATAATAACGGCATTAAAATTAAAAGAAATAATATTAAAAAATTGACATGGAATAAAAAAAACACTAAAAAAACATAAAACTACATAAAACAAATAAAAATTACAAAAAATTGTATTTCTTGTAAATTATATTTCTTCGGTATTCAGCTAGACGCTCGAATTTCGGGTCTGTTTGAGGGACCTCTCACCTTAAAACTTCGTGATCCGAGTCAGTTTGCTTCGATGTAAGGACACTGGCGACTTCCTTATGGACTTGAGACGTTCATACCAAAGGTCTTGTATGCCTTGGAGTCAACGAATCACTTGCGCGGATTGATTTGCCATGTCAGGACTTGCACCCGCCGCCGACCCTATCCATTTCCCTTTTCCCTTGCTATTTCTACCTCCCAGTGGAGGCATCTCGAACACGTTCTCATCGGCATTCTCGAATTCGTAATCGTTTAAGTTGATGTTTCAAGGATCGGACGTTGGCGTTTATGAATTAACCCAGTACGAGGTTTTGAAACTTTTGGCCTATGACTACTGGGTTGAACTTATGTACGAAGCAACACTTATGGTGATCCTTCATACGTTTCAACAGTTCATGAAAAGAAAGTTCTCATTTATGGATGGATACTCCATCAACGTCATTATAATGACCTTCGCATCAACGTTACCGCTACCCCAACCCTATTATTTCAAGAATAAACCGTTTGAATAAGTTGGCATTTGCTATTTATATGGTCCATTTTGGCAACACTGAATCTTGTTCACGGTAGTCTCCCTTGCCCGCATGGTTATCAAAGGTTTCCATAACTTTGGCCCAAAAAATGTTGGCCGTTTGAAAGTTTGATTAAAAAAAGTTTAAAAAATTATTACTATGAATTTAATATTATTATTAAAATCACTGTTGCAAAAATTGTTAGGTGGACCCTAGGCGGTCGACTGGGGAGTTAGGAGTACTAGGCCTTAGTCGGTGAGTACTCGGCCTTAGTCGGAGAGTACTTGAAGATGGCTCACCGAGAACTCGCCCTAGGCGGGGATTACTCGGATATTACTCGTTGAGTACTCGATACCTAAGCGTGATTTTTACAATGAGTAACTGCGGATAAAACCAATATCAAGATCCAGTCCGAGCAAGTAGCTCATACTCGTCCGGTGTACGTTAAAGTTGTCTTTTTAGTCCTCGGTTTGCCGGGGAGGTTCTTTGTGTGTTTTCTCCCTCGTTCGCCTCTTCCACGTTAGCTTGGCCCGACTCAAATATTGTGCTCAGTTTGTGTTTCCTGCATCGTCTTGTCTTCTTTGGTTTGAGAAATGGCCATCATGCCCATTTGACGAACACCGGCCACCGCTTTACCCTTAGCCTTTTGTTTTATAACTTCATCATTATTACCACCATCATTTTCTTCTTTACCACTAGTACCAACACCGCCATCTTATTTTGAGAGTCTAAATCATCATGTATCAAGTTATCATTCGCTTATGAGGCGTCTTTTTATCGTATGTATTGCCTATATAAACCACTATCTGCTGTAAGAATAAATATATATTATATATTTATTAATATGGTCATCATTATCATTTATATTATATTAGATTAAAATATTAATTATACCTTATCATATACTAGTTTGGTAATTGTTGATGGACCATATTACCCTTACTAACTAATAAAAGTTTTCCTCTTGGGTGTATATATAGAGAGATTAATATTATCATAACCTAATCAAACACACATAACAATTTTGTGTGCCTCCTCTCTCCTAAATCGGGTTCCTCTCAAGAACCCTAACACCATTATTAACTATACATCCTAAAGGGGAACTCGATCAAGCTGACAACTATGTCGTCTACATCCTTCTCCGATGCAATTACTACTCTCCATGCTGTAACATGTTCATAGGTTTAATATTTATCATGTTTTCTTTTACTTACATGAAGAACTGATCAACATGTGGCATCAGAGTGATGTTGATTAATCAGTTTTTCATGTTTTCCCTAAATATGAAATTGAATAAGAAGACATGGACTAAAACTTGATAAACCCTAATTTTTTAGGTTTCTTTTATCATATTCTATTACGAAAACAATATATGAAACTGTTTAAAATCGCTAAAATTCATATTTAGTAAACTCTAATATTTTCAAAATCTGTTAATTTCATGTTTAAAGATTTCTATTCCAAGTTTTTTTTGTATGTTTAATTGTT
The DNA here is from genome assembly GCF_021521415.1 of Bidens hawaiensis. Taxonomy (NCBI): domain Eukaryota; kingdom Viridiplantae; phylum Streptophyta; class Magnoliopsida; order Asterales; family Asteraceae; genus Bidens; species Bidens hawaiensis. The sequence goes on along the minus strand of NW_027502442.1, from coordinate 14,097 downwards.
AAAATTTTCGTTGATGTTCTTCGTGTTCATTATTATTATCGAAAATTATACATATGTTGGTTCAAAATTTAGATTAAAATTTGTTAATGATTATTTAGGAAAATATTTTTTCAAATTTTGGATAACTTAGAAGTTTTAATATTTTCTTAAAAGATTTGAATCCCCTTAAAATAGGAAGCAAATATAATTGTTAATCATTAAAAAGATTTGAACCAAATTTGGTCATTATTAATTTAGTTAATAAAGATCATGAATTAGTATACGGGTTTTCAAGTCATTGTATGGGTTTCTAACTAATTTACCGACCATAAACCATAAACCTCAGAAACCCGTAAACCCATTAAGATTCTCGAAAACTCAAAATTTTTTGGAAACTGAATTTTTCAAGAACTAAATTTTTTGAGAACTCTAATGATTTGCTATTAACTAAATAGTTTTGTAAATTGTTAAATATTATATATATATATATATATATATATATATATATATAGGATTAGGTTCATTTATAATAAAAAAAAATGGGTTAAATTCATAATAAAGAAAAATATAAGATTGTTTATTATAATAAGAAAAAAAATAAAAAATTGTTAGAAATTCATAATTATAATAGACTGGAATAGGGAAACATAAATTATAACTTACATTAAGAAAAAAAATAAAAACAATAAATATGTAACTCTTTTCAAGGAATAATAGTTGCCAAAAATAAGAAAATTCATTTGTACTAAAGTAACCTTATAATTAAAATAAATCATATAAAATAAGAAAATTCATTTGTACTAAAGTACCTTATAATTAAAATAAATCATATAACAAAAGAATATAACAAAAGAAAATTTTCTTTTGTTATATGATTTATTTTAATTATAAGGTTACTTTAGTACAAATGAATTTTCTTATTTTTTTCTTTTGTTATATGATTTATTTTAATAAAGAAATTTTTTTCTTTATTAAAATAAATCATATAACAAAAGAAAATCATATAACAAAAGAAAAATTTCTTTTGTTATATGATTTATTTTAATTATAAGGTTACTTTAGTACAAATGAATTTTCTTATTTTATATGATTTATTTTAATTATAAGGTTACTTTAGTACAAATGAATTTTCTTATTTTTGGCAACTATTATTCCTTGAAAAGAGTTACATATTTATTGTTTTTATTTTTTTTCTTAATGTAAGTTATAATTTATGTTTCCCTATTCCAGTCTATTATAATTATGAATTTCTAACAATTTTTCATTTTTTTTCTTATTATAATAAACAATCTTATATTTTTCTTTATTATGAATTTAACCCATTTTTTTTTTATTATAAAGCATACGTCATTCAAAATCCCATAACATCTTCCACAAACAAATCTATATAATATTATTCTATTTTCAATTTCAATATTCTATATAAATAAAACCGACAATGATCTAAACAAGTTAAAACTTTTAATATCCCCATAAATAATGCTAATTTGCTAGTTGTGTACTAAAAAAACAAGAGTTCATCGAAAAAAAATAAAATTTAAAACAACCAAAATGGACTGTCATTTCATCTCTGTTTTACACTTGTATTTTAATGGACTCCATTTAGACCCTTACACACCTTTTCATACTTAAACAATACATAGCTCCTAAATTTTTACATATTATGATACAAAATAACGAATATGATATACTACATTTCAACATTATATACTACATAACAATACAAAATAATAACTTATAAAAATATTTTACACATCAAACAAATATATACTATACATCAAACAAGTTTATTAAGCAATAAAATATGTTTTTTGTGCAAGTTATATATGAACTTTTAATGCAAAAATTAAGTGTAGTTTATATGCTTTTATTAATCTTTTGTGTGTAGGCATATATGAGTTACGTGTAGATGAATATTACTTACGCGTAGGTTTGTAGACAAATATAAGTTGTGTGTAGATGAATATTATTTACGTGTAGGTGTGTAGACAAATATGAGTTATGTGTAGGTAAATATTAGTTATGTGTTAGTGAGTATGAAAAAAACTAACAACCCATACACAGTAAAATAAGATTTTTGTGTAGGTCATATGTAGGATAAGTGTATATTATAATAATGTAGGATGTCATTTTTGTCATGTAGATTATTAAGATCTAGTGTAGGTCATATGTAGGATGTTAAGTTCTATTTATAGGTTATTATTCTTTATGTTCTATATGTATGTTACTATTTTCTATGTGTCTAGTTGATATGTAGGATGTGTTAATTTATGTGTAGGTTATGGTGTTCTATATGTAGATTTGATGTGTAGTTTGTAACATATTTGTTGTAATGGATGTATTAATTCAAGTATTGGTGTTAGTGCACGGTTTTGCGTTTAGAGTCTTTGTATTTATCGTTAATGTTTATTTGATATTTCAATGTAATATTTAATGTTTATATTAGACTAGTTCGTTATGATTAGTCTAGTTCGCTAGGAATGTTAGCGAACTACAACTAATTCGTTAAGTTTAAGTCTGGTTCGCTAGGGATGTTAGCGAACTAGGACATTATAATGTATTCCCTCCTGATTCGTTAGAGGATGTTAACGAATCAGGGGGGGGGTTCGTTAAGTTAACTTATTTAACGAATGGGAAGCTGGTTTGCTAGGGGATGTTAGCGAACCAGGTCGCCTTCTATATATAGTGAACCACTGTTCACTTGTAAATAGAGGAAGTTTTGAGAGAATTAATATTATTCAGAAAAGTTTAAAGTATTTTCTCTCTCTCAAGCTTCACGTTAAACTTATTGATAATATATACACATACGTAGAACACCGAATCAAGTGGTATTGATTATGAGATAGATCTATAATATTATAACTGACAGATCTGAGATCTGTGTTAATCGCTATTGACTGTTGGTTGTTGTTCAAGTACGGGATCAAACAAGTGGTATCAAAGCTTTCGGTGCTCTTTACGCTTGATTTGGTGTACTAATTGTTATTATTATTGAGTTTTCTGTTTGTGTTTGAATTTGATTTAATTCGTTGTTGATTTGATTGAATTCTGGATGAATTAGATTGAATTTGTGATGGTTAAGGTATTGATAATGTTCAATTGAGTGGAATTGGATTGAGGATTGGATTTGGTAAGTTTATTGTGTTTTCGGTTTGAGTCCGTAAATAGGGGATTGGTTTTGGTTGAAATTGATTAGCGTATTAGGGTAATTGATTACGAGATGTGTTCGGCTAAATTCGCTTTGCGATTACGAGCATTTTGGTATATTACTTGTTAAGTTTGGTTAAGAATTGAGTGAGTATTACGAATCTGGAATCGATAAGTTTCTGGGTTTAATTTGGGTCGATCTTCATATATCTGGAAAATTGTTTTTGAATGTTTGAAGATTTGAAGATGAATGCGATTCGTTATAAGGTTTCAGGCGATTCGCTATGTCATTTAATTTGATTCGCTATCAGTTCTTGCCATTCTCTAATCAGTTCGCTAACTGATTCGTGTGAGTTAATCAATTCGTGTCATCTAGTTCGTTAACTAGATTAACCGATTCGTGTGACACGTGTTCGTCTTGGAATTTGTGTCATAACAACCTTTGCCACGTGGCATAAGGTGTCAGAGTTTGTTACAAACGGTTGTAACAACCTGATTCGCTATAGTGTTGATTCGTTATCAACTGTAGCTGATTCGTTAGCTTATTCGCTAAGTTTATTTTGGCGATTCGTTACTGATTATTATCTTATTCGTTGAACTGATTCGTTATAATTCGTTCGATCAATTTGTTAAGTTGACTTGGTCATTTACTTGGTCAACTCGTTACGTTGACTGGTGATTCGTTAAACCTACACTTCATTCGCTATCTGTTTCGTCATTTGGGTGAGTTGTTAACTTTATTTGTGATTCGTTAAGTTGACTCGCTTGGTTGACTTTTGATTCGCTAACATACTCACCTCATTAGTTAAGACCTCATTAGTTAAGACTTAATTCGTTAAGACTTGATTCGTAAAGACTTGATTCGTTAAGACTCAATTCGCTACACTATTCACAGTTCGCTAAACATTGTTCATTGATTCGTTAAACACATAGTGTAGTTCGCTATAACTTGTCACACCCGGCCCTGAGCGGCGGAAACAGCCGGGCGCGCGCGAGTGGGGATTGATAATTAAGCACGGGCCATTGCAAACATTCAAAGTAAGATTTTCATTGCGCATGAAATGTTTAATACAAATACATTACATTGTTTAAAAATTACATAAAAACATCCAAGTATAAAAACTGTTGAAGATTTCCACGCCATATCCCCTTGCGCGGCGGGAACAACCACGCGCATCGAAGGGATAGAACTAAAATCTTCCAAAAAGCTAGTTTTAGATGTTCAGCGTGAGGTGCCCTAAGTGTGACTCCATGCGCTACCTAGTTATCTCCTGAAAGACACGTAAAACATTTGAATCAGTATAAACTGAGTGAGTTCACAAGTTTTAGTAACTTGATAAATCGTATCGCGTCATAATCTTGATAAAAATCATTCTATAACATAATTCTGACAGCATCATTGAAACACATGCTTAGTAAAACATAGTTCTGATAACATAATCTGATAAAATCGTTCCGCGGTTTACGCGCGGATATTTCTGGGAACTGTGCTCGTCTATGCAAAGTGGCGCTGCCACTACGAGCTTAAATAAGTAATACCGTCCCGCGGGTTACGCGCGAACGTTTCAGGAAAATGTGCTCGTCCATGCAAAGTGGCGCTGCCACTACGAGCAAATCAATAATTCCGTCCCGCGGGTTACGCGCGGACGTTGTGCCGGAAAACAAGGCGCTCGTCCATGCAAAGAGGCGCGACCCCTACGAGCGGGCTCAAACCCATAGTACTGCCCCATGACCATACTAGGCACTCGTCCATGCAAAGAGGTGCGACCCCTACGAGTGGGTGGATCAAACCAGCAGTCCCTACCCTTAGAGTTCCAATGGTAAAGTGATCACTTACTCGAGTTCTAGCGCACATACATCGAAAACCTTAGATAACCGTTCGCATTGCTCATCATGAAATATAATCTAAACACATAATCGCTTGCATAGCTTGTAAGTATACCATGATAAAACATTATTTAAGTACGTGTCCCTCGCCCCGAAAACAGTTTAAAAAAAAACAGTGAAAACCGTGAAAATAGGGGCTGTGAGACTCACCTGTGGTTCTTGTTAAGGGATTAATCGAGATTCAGGTTTTCTTGGTGTTGGCCTCGGAATCGAAGGTCTAGAATACGATTAAATAACAAGAAGTATATATATTAAGATCAAGAAATAGGAGAATATAAGGTTTGGAAAGTAGATCTCAAGGTTATATTCTCGGCTTACCTAGTAACAGGATTGGAAATGAAAACAACGGATGCTTGGGAGAGGATTAGTGCAAGTTTGCAGTTCTTTGAAGTGTGTTTTGGGTGATAATTTAGGTTACATATTTATGGGCAAACTCAAGGGAACACAATCCCTTGCTCTAGGGGATTGTAATCTTTTCATATCTAGGTGTAATGATGATAAAGTATGGAAATTATTATTATTTATTTAAAAGTGGAGTAGTGGATAAAAGATTTTGATTTGATTTGGTCAGGACATGCAGGTCTGGGGTTGGTGAGAATAGGGTGGCTGACAGTTGACTTTTCATGTTACAGTGTGCTTTTTCAGGTACTTTTGTCAGTGTACAGTAAAAAGTGGAAAATCTCTGAAACACGCTACTGTTTTCTTTTGGGCGGGAGTAATCTCCTTACATCTGGAGAATAGACAAAGTGTTCTGCGCGTATCACTTGGTGCGCATAGCTTTCTGCGTGAAGGACATTTCTTTGCTGCGGGTAGGTGCGTAACCTTCTCGCAGTCAGGGACATTGAGTTTCATTTGTAGATTCTCCAGGTGGTCTTGGTAATTCAACATAGTGATCAGTTATGTTGAAGTCAATTCCATCTTGGAGCTTCAGACAAACTAGCTCTCAATGTTCCCGCCATGCGGGGAGGTTAGTTCCCTTCCGCAAGCGCATAAACGATTTAGGATGCACCCGCCTTAGCATCATGCGGGATGGTCAACCCATTAGACAACATAACGTTAAGGTACATGAAAACATAAAGCCAAAACATTCGCGCATGGCGCATATAACATATGCCTACGCTGGTTCTTAACATGGTGCGCTCGCGCAGGGCGCACATAACAAATGCACGCGCTGATTCTAACATGGCGCGCTCGCGCAGGACGCACATAACAAATGCACGCGCTGTTTCTAACATGGCGCGCTCGCGCAGGACGCACATAACAAATGCACGCGCTGTTTCTAACATGGCGCGCTCGCGCAGGACGCACATAACAAATGCACGCGCTGTTTCTAACATGGCGCGCTCGCGCAAGGCGCATATAACATAATTACCTAATATTTAGGTTGATTACTCGGTTTAAGGGATTGGGAATTTACCGGGTGTCACATTCTCCCCCTGTTAAACGAATTTCGTCCCGAAATTTAGGAGACGTCGCTGGCAGAAGCCATGATCTGAAAGAGGTGTGGGTATTTCTGGCGCATTTGATCTTCTCTTTCCCAAGTGAATTCAGGCCCACGCCTTGAGTTCCATTGAACCTTTACTAACTTGATTCGACTTCTGCGCAACTTTTGTTCTTTCCAATCGGTTACGGCTATAGGCTCTTCTACGAAGTGCAGTTGTTTGTCGATGTGAATCTCTTCCAACGGTAAAATCAACGTTTCATCAGATAAACACTTTTTGAGGTTGGACACATGAAACGTATCATGAACTCCACTGAGTTCGGCGGGTAAACGGAGTTTATAAGCAACCGGACCGATCCTTTCCAGGATCTCAAATGGTCCAATGTAGCGCGGATTTAACATTCCTCGCTTGCCGAAACGGGGGACTCCTTTCCATGGAGAGACTTTCAACAGTACTCTATCCCCTACTTGAAACTCCAATGGTTTTCTTCGCACATCTGCGTAGCTCTTCTGTCTGTCGCGCGCTGTCTTAAGGCGATCCCTTATCTGAAAAATCTTGTCTGTTGTTTCTTGGATCAATTCTGGACCAGTCATTTGCTTGTCACCCACTTCAGCCCAGCACAGTGGGGATCTACACTTGCGCCCATACAAAGCTTCAAACGGCGCAGCCTTGAGGCTTGTGTGATAACTGTTGTTGTAAGAAAATTCAACCAATGGGAGATGAGTATCCCAGCTACCTCCGAAATCGATCGCGCACGCGCGCAGCATATCTTCCAATGTCTGGATTGTTCGCTCGCTTTGCCCATCCGTTTGAGGATGATAAGCTGTACTCATATCAAGGCGAGTACCTAGAGCTCCTTGTAACGATCTCCAAAACCTTGATGTGAACCGACTATCTCTATCAGAAATGATGGACACTGGGATTCCATGTTTTGAAACTACTTCTCGAATATACAATCGGGCTAACTTTTCCATCTTATCGGTTTCCTTGATCGGCAGGAAGTGTGCTGATTTAGTTAGCCGATCTACGATAACCCAGATTGTGTCATAACCCCCAGGTGTCCTTGGCAGTTTGGTGATGAAGTCCATAGAGATTTGTTCCCACTTCCACATGGGAATTTCTGGCTGCTGAAGTAACCCCGACGGCTTCTGGTATTCAGCCTTTACCTTCGAACACGTCAGGCACTTGCTGACATACGTCGCGATGGCGCCTTTAAGATTGGGCCACCAATACAGCGCTTTAACATCATGGTACATCTTGTCTGCGCCAGGATGTACGGAATACCGCGTCTTGTGAGCTTCGTTTAATACTTGCTCGCGCAATCCTCCCTTGAGAGGGACCCATATGCGGTTAGCGAAATATAAATTGCCGTTCTCTTTAAGTTCCAAACTCTTAATCATACCCCCAAGGGATTCGTTTTTAGCAAACTCTGGTTTCAAGGCTTCTTGCTGAGCGTCTCGGATGCGGGTAGAGAGATCTGCGCGAAAGGTCAACCTTAGAGCCTTGACTCGTAGCGTTTTTATTCGCTCCTTCCTACTTAGCGCGTCTGCTACCACGTTCGCCTTTCCAGGGTGGTACTTTATTTCACAATCATAATCATTCAACAATTCAACCCATCTTCGTTGCCTCATGTTTAAATCCTTTTGATCAAATATATGTTGAAGGCTCTTGTGATCCGTAAAGATTATACACTTTGTACCATAGAGGTAATGGCGCCAAATCTTTAGCGCGAAGACAACCGCTCCAAGTTCCAGATCATGCGTTGTGTAGTTCTTTTCATTGGTCTTGAGTTGGCGCGAGGCATACGCTATGACTTTGTCTCGCTGCATAAGGACACATCCAAGTCCCTGATGTGAAGCGTCGCAGTAAACGACGATGTCATCCGTCCCCTCGGGCAGAGACAAAATTGGCGCACTACATAACTTCTGTTTCAACATTTGAAATGCTGTTTCCTGATTTTCGCCCCAAACAAACTTCTTGTCTTTCTGAGTTAGCGCGGTCAGTGGTAGAGCTATCTTGGAGAAGTTCTCAATGAAGCGTCGATAGTAGCCAGCTAGTCCTAGGAATTGCCTCACCTCAGTTGGGGTTTTTGGCGCTTCCCAGTTTTCGATGGCCTTGACTTTGGAAGGATCAACGTGTATTCCTTTCTTGTTTACAACGTGACCGAGAAAATGAACTTCTCTAAGCCAAAACTCGCACTTGGAAAACTTCGCATACAACTTTTCTTTCCTCAACAATTCCAAAATCAATCTCAGGTGTTGCTCATGCTCGGCCTTGGTCCGAGAGTAAATCAGAATATCATCTATAAACACAATCACAAACTTGTCCAAGTATGGTTTGCACACGCGGTTCATCAGATCCATGAATACAGCCGGCGCATTAGTTAGCCCGAAGGGCATCACTAAGAACTCATAATGGCCGTATCTAGTTCGGAAGGCTGTTTTCGGCACATCTTCCTCATGGACCCTAAGTTGGTGGTATCCTGACCGTAGATCTATCTTTGAATAATAACTGGATCCCTGCAACTGGTCAAATAAGTCGTCAATCCTCGGTAAAGGGTACCGATTCTTGACTGTCAGCTTGTTCAGCTCCCTGTAGTCAATACACATCCGGAAGGAACCATCCTTCTTCTTAACAAACAGCACTGGAGCTCCCCAAGGTGAAAAGCTTGGGCGTATGAAACCCTTATCCAATAGTTCCTGTAACTGATTGGATAGCTCTTGCATCTCAGATGGAGCTAGTCGATAAGGCGCTCGAGCTACTGGCGCAGCTCCTGGGACTAAATCAATACGAAATTCGACTTGTCGCGGCGGCGGTAATCCGGGCAAATCTTCAGGGAAAACTTCTGGAAATTCGCGCACTACTGGTAAGTCTTCAATTCTTCGCTCATCTCCTTTCTTCTCTACTACATGCGCCAGGAAGGCGTAGCACCCTTTCCTTAGGCACTTGCGCGCCTTTAGGCACGAAATCAGTTTCGTCGCAACTCCCCTTCTTTCCCCTTGAATTACCAAGGTTTCTCCGTTCAACAGTGGGATCCGAACCTGCTTCTCATGGCAAATAACCTCTGCGTGGTTCTCGACTAACCAATCCATACCTACCACAATGTCAAAACTTCCCAAGTCTATTGGCAACAAATTAATATTGAACCTGTGACCTCCCATGACTATTACACATTGTTCAGTTCTTTCGTTCGCGCATAACTGCCTACCATTGGCTAGTTCTATAGTATAAGGCGTGTCTAGCCTACTGCTTGTTAGGCCTAGGGAGTTTTTAAACTCAGCGGATATAAAACTTAGGTCAGCGCCAGTATCAAATAAAACAGATGCAAAATGGCCGTTAAGCAAAAACGTACCGGTTACCACATTCGGCTCTTCTTTAGCTTCGCCCGCGCCGATCACAAAAGCTCTCCCGCGAGCTTGGTTTCCCTTTTGCGGGCAATCCCGACTAAAATGCCCTGGCTTCCCGCATGCGTAGCAGTTGTCGCTTGCTCCAGCTTCTCTGACACGGCAATTCATCGTCTTGTGCCCTGGTCTGCCACATTTGGCGCATTCGATTCTTGCGCATTCACCCTCGTGGTGATACTTGCATTTGTTGCACCATGGGCGAGGCCCGTTGTATCCTTTCCTTGATGGCTCCGCGGCTTGGATCGCGTAAACCCTTGCGCTCTCCTGCTTCTTGAACGGTGGCTGCTTGGAGTCGGACCCTCGGTGGTGAGGGTTCCATTTCCTCTTGGAGTCAGAGGTTCGCTGCTCGTTTCCGCGCGTAGTCAACATACCCGCACGGACCGTATCCCTTGTAAGGGTGATGGCCCGTGCTACCGCCTCATCAAAGGTTGGAGGCGCTGCGGCGTTGAGCGGAACCCTAACAACAGGAGGTAACCCAAAAATATACCTCTCGATCTTCTTTTCCTCCGTGTTTGCCATGTCTGGCACCAACTGGCAAAGCTCGTTGAACCGGTTGTTGTAGGCGTCGATATCCGTTCCTACCATGGTGTGGTTCCAGAATTCCTGCTGCAGACTCTGGATTTCTGCGCGAGAGCAGAACTTTCTCATCATCATTTCCTTCAGTTCCTCCCAGGTCTTGTGAAGAGCAACTTCTCGCCCCAAAGTCTTCACTTGAAGCTTCCACCAAGACGAAGCTGCTTCTTGGAACATGCAGGTCGCGTAAAGGACCTTCTGGTTCTCACAACATCCGCTAATGGAGAGAACTGTCTCCATCTTGTCAATCCAGTTGTAAAGCCCAATGGCCCCTTCGGTACCCTTGAATGGCCAAGGCTTACAGGCCATGAATGTCTTGTAGGAGCATCCTTTGTCCAAGGCTCCTGATTCGGGTTCTGGGGTCTCATTCTGACGACCCTGACTTGATTCGGCCTTGCTGGCCTCATGTGTTGCGATTGCTTGCGCGATTATTTCCGCGAGTTCCTCGGGTGTCATGGTAATTCCTTTGGCTTTAGTTGGAGGCATTCTCGCTTTAAAAGAGAATGAAAATATATCAAACTTAGCGCATGTACTCTGAGCACATAATGTTCTTTATCTTTATTCACTAGACACTGTGTGACCCGTGTTCCTAAGTGTGTGTATAGTTTCTTTTGAAAATATTTTCTTTGAAAAATATTTCATGCGATTCCCCAACGGTTATAGTCTAGGTTAAAACTTCTTTTCCTAGTTCGCTATAACCAGTGCTCTGATACCAATCTGTCACACCCGGCCCTGAGCGGCGGAAACAGCCGGGCGCGCGCGAGTGGGGATTGATAATTAAGCACGGGCCATTGCAAACATTCAAAGTAAGATTTTCATTGCGCATGAAATGTTTAATACAAATACATTACATTGTTTAAAAATTACATAAAAACATCCAAGTATAAAAACTGTTGAAGATTTCCACGCCATATCCCCTTGCGCGGCGGGAACAACCACGCGCATCGAAGGGATAGAACTAAAATCTTCCAAAAAGCTAGTTTTAGATGTTCAGCGTGAGGTGCCCTAAGTGTGACTCCATGCGCTACCTAGTTATCTCCTGAAAGACACGTAAAACATTTGAATCAGTATAAACTGAGTGAGTTCACAAGTTTTAGTAACTTGATAAATCGTATCGCGTCATAATCTTGATAAAAATCATTCTATAACATAATTCTGACAGCATCATTGAAACACATGCTTAGTAAAACATAGTTCTGATAACATAATCTGATAAAATCGTTCCGCGGTTTACGCGCGGACATTTCTGGGAACTGTGCTCGTCTATGCAAAGTGGCGCTGCCACTACGAGCTTAAATAAGTAATACCGTCCCGCGGGTTACGCGCGAACGTTTCAGGAAAATGTGCTCGTCCATGCAAAGTGGCGCTGCCACTACGAGCAAATCAATAATTCCGTCCCGCGGGTTACGCGCGGACGTTGTGCCGGAAAACAAGGCGCTCGTCCATGCAAAGAGGCGCGACCCCTACGAGCGGGCTCAAACCCATAGTACTGCCCCATGACCATACTAGGCACTCGTCCATGCAAAGAGGTGCGACCCCTACGAGTGGGTGGATCAAACCAGCAGTCCCTACCCTTAGAGTTCCAATGGTAAAGTGATCACTTACTCGAGTTCTAGCGCACATACATCGAAAACCTTAGATAACCGTTCGCATTGCTCATCATGAAATATAATCTAAACACATAATCGCTTGCATAGCTTGTAAGTATACCATGATAAAACATTATTTAAGTACGTGTCCCTCGCCCCGAAAACAGTTTAAAAAAAACAGTGAAAACCGTGAAAATAAAGGCTGTGAGACTCACCTGTGGTTCTTGTTAAGGGATTAATCGAGATTCAGGTTTTCTTGGTGTTGGCCTCGGAATCGAAGGTCTAGAATACGATTAAATAACAAGAAGTATATATATTAAGATCAAGAAATAGGAGAATATAAGGGTTGGAAAGTAGATCTCAAGGTTATATTCTCGGCTTACCTAGTAACAGGATTGGAAATGAAAACAACGGATGCTTGGGAGAGGATTAGTGCAAGTTTGCAGTTCTTTGAAGTGTGTTTTGGGTGATAATTTAGGTTACATATTTATAGGCAAACTCAAGGGAACACAATCCCTTGCTCTAGGGGATTGTAATCTTTTCATATCTAGGTGTAATGATGATAAAGTATGGAAATTATTATTATTTATTTAAAAGTGGAGTAGTGGATAAAAGATTTTGATTTGATTTGGTCAGGACATGCAGGTCTGGGGTTGGTGAGAATAGGGTGGCTGACAGTTGACTTTTCATGTTACAGTGTGCTTTTTCAGGTACTTTTGTCAGTGTACAGTAAAAAGTGGAAAATCTCTGAAACACGCTACTGTTTTCTTTTGGGCGGGAGTAATCTCCTTACATCTGGAGAATAGACAAAGTGTTCTGCGCGTATCACTTGGTGCGCATAGCTTTCTGCGTGAAGGACATTTCTTTGCTGCGGGTAGGTGCGTAACCTTCTCGCAGTCAGGGACATTGAGTTTCATTTGTAGATTCTCCAGGTGGTCTTGGTATTTCAACATAGTGATCAGTTATGTTGAAGTCAATTCCATCTTGGAGCTTCAGACAAACTAGCTCTCAATGTTCCCGCCATGCGGGGAGGTTAGTTCCCTTCCGCACGCGCATAAACGATTTAGGATGCACCCGCCTTAGCATCATGCGGGATGGTCAACCCATTAGACAACATAACGTTAAGGTACATGAAAACATAAAGCCAAAACATTCGCGCATGGCGCATATAACATATGCCCACGCTGGTTCTTAACATGGTGCGCTCGCGCAGGGCGCACATAACAAATGCACGCGCTGATTCTAACATGGCGCGCTCGCGCAGGACGCACATAACAAATGCACGCGCTGTTTCTAACATGGCGCGCTCGCGCAGGACGCACATTACAAATGCACGCGCTGTTTCTAACATGGCGCGCTCGCGCAGGACGCACATAACAAATGCACGCGCTGTTTCTAACATGGCGCGCTCGCGCAAGGCGCATATAACATAATTACCTAATATTTAGGTTGATTACTCGGTTTAAGGGATTGGGAATTTACCGGGTGTCACATAACTGTACACTTGTTTATTTTTCAAATATGGCTGGTATGTATGCATTGGCGTCTCAGAACATGTTGATGCAACAAATGTTACAACTCGATACTGAAATAGGTTCACATTCCAAATGTCCTAGATTAATGAAATTCAGTGATTTTGCAAAGTGGGAACCTCGATTTCGTGCTCATTTAGGATCAGTTCATCCTGATTGTTCTTACTGTTTAGATGAGGTTTACACTGTACCTATGATTGGAGATGAGACTACAGGTTTTACACCAAAGGCTATCTCACAATACTCTGTTGAAGAAAAGAAAGCATTAGAGATAGAAATAAAAGCTTATTCTACTCTAACCATGGCTTTGCCTGAAACTATCTTTCATCAAGTGGGTAGTATAAAAATATGTGCTGCTTTATTTCAACATCTTTGCATGAGAAGTATGGGTAACACAGCAGAGAGTAAAAAGGTAATGCTTAAGTTTCAGTTTCGAAACTTTAATTTATTGAAAGGTGAGACGGTTGAAGAAATGACGACAAGATTCAATCACTTGATCGCTGAGATGGACAAGATGCAGATTGAAGTTCCTGAAAGTGATAAA
>NW_027502441.1:0-62585 GCF_021521415.1 Bidens hawaiensis | reverse complement strand
AATAACGCGAACATCGAACCCAATAGGGTATTTAAAAAAAAATAAGTTCGAAAAAACCCGAGTTGTTACAACACCATTACACCCCAAAAATAAATTCCTACCATTTACTGACTGAACGCCACATGTCGCAATTCGTCCAATTTATAACCCCTTCACTACACATAGCCTGAGATGACAATTAACCTTGTAATGTACTTGTGTCACCTATTGTGAGACACGAAGAGCACATATAGTAAGAGGAAATTCTTTAATTTTTCTACATTAATAAATACAGGCTACATATTTATTTCTATACTAATAAAATAATACAACTCATTCTATACTATACTATGTAATAAATAAAAGTCTATCATGATCCTTGTCATATTCATGTTCATTTGTCAATAAACCGCCACTTGAAAACTCCGGTAACCACCAATCCTCCAATAAACGCATGAAGTTTTCCGGTCGGCAAGTTAGCAAAATATCACCGTTGGTGGCTGTAATCCACCATTGCTTAGCTACGGCTCAATAGGTCATGATGAGCCACTACATCAACACTTAAGCAACGGGGGATATGATCTTGGTTCTCTCTAATTTTGATAATTAGTTATCTAATGTCATTGATTTGATGGACGGAGGTGCCGGCGGTTTGAAATCGATGAAGTTACACAATTAGCTTCAAAACTTTTTAATACGGTAACTCAAATTTTATTAAGTTATACAAACAACCCCTTTTCACTTTTACATATAATATCCCACTAATTTCATTAAGCTGTACAACTACATATACAGATGGACAATCAACTAGTTTGGATTATGATTACTTTTTATTATAAACCAGGTTGGTTTTTCATCAAGAAAGTTATTTTATGATATATATATTGATATAAATAATGGGTCATTCAATGCATTTAATTAAGTGGAAATGAGAGAAAAGTGAGGGTTAACGGCCGGCACGTTTGTATTATTTGAACCTAGTTTGACGGGTTTCTTGTAAACTGAACTCCAACTAGTTTCATTGATTTCCGGTTGGTCAACCCAACTCCACTTTTGTCTTTCTAGTTTTTACTCAACAAGCCACCATTTTTTCAATCTTTGGTTTCGTTTTATGAAAACACGTTTTATTTGTCGTCATCTAATTAATACTAACCACTAACCACATTGAAATTTGAACCAACACATCGCCATAATTATATATATATATACTAGTTTTTATCCCCGGTATTACGGGGGTTGTTTTATATATTTTGTTCTAATATGTATTTAATTTTTGAGTTTATATTTTTTTATTGTATGAAAGTTAATAATATAATTATGGTTTGATGATAAATTGTGTCACAAATAAATTATATGTTATAACTCGATTTAAAAGCTATATGGTTTTGTTGAGACCCAAACATGTTTATAAGTTTTACTATAAAATTGGTTTTTTAATTATAAATTAATAATATTTATGAAAGTTAAAAATATACCTATGGTTTGATGAGACCCAAGATCCGTTTACTTTTTTTTACTATAAAATTAGTTTTTTAATTTAAATAATATATATATATATATATATATTAAAATAAATAAGATATTAATTTTTAGTATATCCTATTTTATATGATTTTTACATCAATAATTTGGTGAGGATAATTTTTAATTTAATGAGATGTTATAACCCGTTTAAGGAATATCTGGGTTTGGTAAGACTCATACCCATGAATTCAGGTCAAATGCATGAGAAGCCCCTATTTAAAAATCATGCAAATCTGATGACTCCAAAAATATGAGGAGCGACCACATCGCAACACATAAGATTTTTATGTTTTCGTTTATATATATTATAGATTTAAAAATGGATAAAATAGCTAACATCAATAAAACTATATAAAAGAGAGAATATCTCATAAAATAGTGCAAGTCTAAGAAGAACAAGAAACAAAGTCACAAATTACAAACATAAGTCGGAGAAGAACACTGCTCCGATAAAAAAAAATATTATGTAAAGTAGATCTATTATTTATCCAGTTAAAATTTACTGAAAATATGTAAGGTGAACTATTTTTAGCATTATAATTTGGAAATTCCGAATGTGAATTGAGCTATATTTTAAGGAGCTTGATCAGGACGCATAGGTTGTAGAACCAAGTTTGATAAGTTAATAAACCAAAGTGTTTTTACTTTTTACTAATTTGATATTACGTAATAAAAATTTGATGTCTAGCAATGTGGTAATAGAACCCGGTTCCATATATGAAACAAGGCCGGCCACGAAGGGTGGCAGGGTAGGACACTCTACTAGGTCCGAATTTATGTACTTTTTAAAATAATTATATGTGCTTTATGAAAAAAAATAATAAGTATAATCAATGTTTCAACACAATTACATAACTAATAGCTTGGTCTAGTGACAAATGAGTATACATCTAACCAGAAGGTTGTGGGTTTCAGTCTTTTTGAGACATTTTTAAACTTATTTTTATATAAAAGTTTTTTACACAACTCCAATTATAATCAAATAATCACATTTAAAATTAAATTGTTTAAACCTAATAAATGTTTCTTTTACTTAAGGCCCTCAAAAGTTTTCGTCTTTGGCCCAAAACGTTTTTTGTTTTCTCGGAGCCAGCCCTAATAAGAAACCGAGCTTGTCATTCTTTCATGTGTTATTAAATAGAACAAGTTACTTTAATATGTTATCACACATAATACATTATGCAATCGGGTTTTATTTTGTTATTTTTATTAAATTTCATAATAATGTAGTCATTTTCTTAAATAATGAATATGAGATTTTTTTCGTAGTCGGTGAGGATCTAATATGTAGCCCCAACGTGACGTCTGTCATACCACTTTAATGTCGGTACTAAAGCTACTATTGCGCCACTTTTATGTAACTATACTAAGTAAACATTATATCACTTTTGCATGATAATATAACAAAGCAAATATGAAAAGCTATATAATATAATAGTTTAACTACATATGAGACAAGTCAAATAAGTTTATAAGGTAAAGGTAGTACACATATTTTTTTTAATAAGGAAACAAAACATAACATGAGACATTGTTCATCAAAATAATATCTTTTAGAAAAACATAACCCTAGCCCCTAGGTGCAATTGAAAATTTTAATAAATACTTACTATTATGAAGAATTCTTGTTGGTAAGACATCATCGATCATAATATCAACACATCTACTTTATTACATTATAGAAAATACTTTTGGTAGTCTTTTTTTCGATAACATCTTGCTCTTTTGCCCACTTTCTTTACAAAGGACTTTATAAATTTATTTTTAATTGTCCAAGTGAAGAGTTCTTAGCAAATCATCAATCCTAGTATCACTTGCACTCGAGCATAGCCTAATTTTAGTATTCTCCTATCGTCCTCAACCATTACGCCTAAAATATGTTAGTGATATTTGATATGGGGTGTTACTTATAAACCATGTATATCAAGTTTGTGGATGATGTGTGATCTGTTCACGATGTTATAATCAACCCCCCTATAGACCTATTTTCCTCGAGAGATTTGCCTCGCTATCCCAGTTAAGGGTGTGGGATTGAATGTGCCCCCATCAACACCCATGGGACTCATCATTCTATTTATAGTTTTCCCTACAATTCCGAATGATACATAAGTGACTTCGATATGTGTAACACTGCCCTCTCATACTATCATATTTTCTGTTTTGACCAAAAGAAGCTCACGAACTTTAGAAAAAGTTTGGTAGTAAATAAATAAATTAATAAATAAATGATGCCAAACGTTAAAAACCGAATTTTACATCACCTCCTTAGTTTTCACTAACAGTTCTTTCTTATCCATTTAATCAGTAAAGATCCCACAAACTTTCACTCTAAAATGGATAACCAATTTACTATTCAAAGACATCTTTCTCTCCTCACTAATCCAAACAACCACGATCACTCTAGGCTAAATAATCATTGATTCAACATGACCCTACCACATAAAACATTTATGTATTTTATATTATTACAAAAATCCAAAACAAATCCATTATTGAACATCTATTTTTGGCATTCACATGTAAGTAAATCAAAGCAAAAAAAAAGTAAAACAAACTATAAACGTTACACATGTATTAAAAAATTCGGATTTTGGTTGCATATCATAAACTTTTAGCTGTAATAAATATAATAGTAGTCATAAATGCTAAAATATTTATTATTATTATTATTATTGTTATTATTTTCTTCAATAACCTTTTAATTAAAGGGTATTGAAGGGGAAGTAAAAATCTAGACGAGAGACTATAAGGTATTAAATTAGAATTTAATCCTAGCTGAGTTTTATTACAGTGGGCCTTTGAATAACAGATTTTTCTTTAAACATAAGATGATTGGTTTAAGACTATCTAATGTTATTTGCAATTACACCATATAAGGAGGACTATCTTTTGTGATTGAGTTACCTGGTTAGGTAGGCCTTATACTTTGGTCATTAAAACAAAATATTTTTATAATATATTTCATAATAATAATAATAATAATAATTAATGAACCTTCAACACGTCTTCACCACAACACGAAGACCTGTTAAATAACTTAAACTGGCAGGAATATAAATATATATTCCCAACTTTGACGTACTCTTCCATTCCATCAATTTTACAAATTCAAGAAAGAAATATATTTTTCAGATTCAACAAATTGCAGAATGTTTTTCAGGTCCACTTTCTTTCAATCTCTTATCTATTTCTCAACATTAAACCCCACATTAATATCAGTGTGTGTGTGTATTTATTATTACTTTATTCAATGTCATGAGCAATATTATTGTTTCAAGAATTTGAGTTTGATGTTTGTTGGGCTTCTTGATTTAATGATTTGTGTTTTATTTTTTTCCCCTAATTTAATTAGGTTTTTGGATTAAATTTGATATTTTTATCAGTTGAGAGATTGTGATTCTGGAATCTGGATCATACCCTTGTGAAAATGACTGAAATTAAAAAGGTTAGCATTATGGATTTGATTTTATTAGTTTAATCATATTTTATTCTTTAAATCTTTCTGATTATGTTATTCTTTTGCTTTTGACGTATGATGATGATGATGATGGTTTACAGTCTTTTATTCATAAGTTTTTGTCAATGAGGATGAATAGTGGAAATGAAGGAAAATTAACAAAAAATTCTTATGATCCCACAGGTTAAGTACTTCTTGATTATTTGACTTATGATTTAATTAATGAATTCTTTATTTGGTTTTAAAGTATAAAGTTGTGTGACATGTAATCTTGGTCAAGGTCTACTTTACTTGATAATTAAAGACAAAAATTTCATTGTTTGAAGATAAGATCATTAGGAATATAAAACAAGTTGAGAAAAAGAAAAGTGAGAATATGTTCAAGTTTTTTGCTTTTTAACCTCACTAAGCAACAACAGAAAAAAGATTCAACAAGATCACTTGTAATCTTGTACTACTTTTATCCCCACGTGATCGTTATATCCACCCTTCGAAAATCACTGGTTTTAAATAGAACCCTTTTTCACCATCCAAAATTAGTTAATTTTTTTTAAAGAAAAATAAAAAAAGTACCCATTTTTCGAGCTATAAATTACTGAATTTGCTTCATTTCTTGTACAGAAGTTGAAGTTTCGAGTGGGATTCGCGTGTTGGATTCTATGGCGATTAATCATGATGTGCAGTCTCTCAGGTGCAAAGTCATGGCACTTTCTACCTTCCCATGTTAACGTTTTCGTTTAACGTCTAACGTTTAATGTTTTGTTTGGTTTCATTAGGGTGTTCACAGCAACATGGAATGTAGGGGGCAAATCTCCTTCAAGTGATCTTAATCTTGATAACTTTCTGCAAGTTCATTGTCAATCTGATATATACATATTAGGGTGCGTGCGTTTTCTATACTCTTTTAATTTCTGATATAAATATTAGGCATGTAAACGAACCAAACAGAGCATGTCCGTGTTTGTTTATTTGACTTAACCGAACAAACGAGCAAACATGAACACTTAAAAGAACAGACTATTTGTTCACACGTGTGCGTTTGTTAAGAAAACGAGCATCTTCGTCTTTCTTTATGTTTAATATAGGTTCACGAACATAACTAAATAGACATAACCGAGCTCAAAACCTATTAAAAGTAAATGACTAAATGTAAACAACAATGTGTTGGGCCTAAAAAGTTATTAAAACTAGACCAAATTGTAGCAGGCGTAAAATTATATACATATCCAAATGGAAACGAATGAACTTAAACCAGCATAAACTTACCAATATAAATGAACTTACACATACAAAGATAAACAAGCGTAAATGAACAAATGAGACATGTGTTCATGTGTGTTCATTTAACTACATGTACAAAAACCTTTTTTCATGTTGGTTCGTTTATCAAATAAACGAACTTCCCACTGCACAGTTCATGAACGCTCACTGAGCGTTTGGTTCTTTTAAAAGCCTTATAAATATCGTAAAAACTTCTATTTTATAATTTTTTTATATAATTATTTTTAACTTTTTTTATGTTATCAGTTTTCAGGAAATAGTCCCTTTAAACGCGGGAAATGTGTTAGCGGTAGAAGATAACGGTTCAGCAGCAAAATGGCTATCATTAATAAGTCAATCCTTAAATAAATCAACTAACATTGATTATTGTCCTCTAAAAAGAACAAATACAAATTCATACACTTTTGAAAGAATGTGTAGTGGCAGCAGTTCAATGTTCTTGCAAAGAACATCCTTAAAAGCTGCTAGCCGAGCGTTTCGGTCCGAGAGTCGAAGAAGATTTAAAGGTTGCAACTGCACAGTTATGGAATCCGAAAGGAAGAGTTATGGTCGGGATTCCTGTTTCACGTGCCAAAAGTCAAAGTCAAATGGTTTTGATGGTGGGTCTTCATCGGATGAGGATGACAGTGTTAATAATAGTGTCGTGGGTGCTGATGTCAGCACGGCTACACCACCTGGCAAGAATCAACATTTGAGATATAGTCTTATAAAGAGCAAGCAAATGGTGGGAATATTTGTTACGATTTGGGTTAAGAAAGAGCTTATTCCATATATAGGCCATTTAAGAACTTCTTGCATAAGTCGAGGAATTTTGGGTTATCTCGGGAATAAGGTATGACATTATCTGATATCTCGTATTACAAGTGGGACCCACAATGTTTGGGGGTGTTTGGGATTGCTTCTTGAAATTGCTTATGGCTTTTTGGAGAGGCAAAATGTCCAAAATGCCCCTCCAAAAGCACCTAAAAGCTCCAATTTGGAGCTTTTAGGTGCTTTTGGAGGGGCATTTTGGACATTTTGCCTCTCCAAAAAGCCATAAGCAATTTCAAGAAGCAATCCCAAACATGCTCTTAATGTGATGCATGCCACTCAAGAAGTAGTAATATATTTTGATAACTGGACCAGACAGCGAACCAATCGCGTTACTGGTTCACTGGTTGGACCAGCGTACACCATAAGTAGTATTAAACATAAAACTCTGAGTGTGTGTGAATATATATGTATGTAGGTATGTATCTTACAAAACAAACTATGAGTATACTTGATGTTTAGATGGGAATTTGCAATAAGACTTAAATAAATAAAATATGGAGCCTCGAGTAATAAACGACTCATAAAATGAGATTTTGAAGGAAAAATAAATGAAAAAAGTAAAATAATAAACTGAAATTCTGCTCTGATCACTGGTCTGTTTCAACCGGTCCGACCAATAACTGGCCGGTTCAAATGAGAAACAGTTAAAACAGGCTTAACCAAACTGGTTCCCTGCCAGGATCCTGGTTCGGTTATGAAAACAGTGAAAAATCGTGCTAAGAGACATTCCACATACAGTTTTAGTGGCCTCTACATAAATGTTCTTAAGAGGCTGATGGGGCCCACTTAAGGATTCTAAATGTGGAGTTCTCTTGTGTTTTAAGGAAGAGGCATCCCCACATGCAGTACAGGCGGGCCCTCAGATATGGTTATGCACAAGAGGCCTGTTTTATTTTTTATTTGGAAGTATGCTTACAGTTCACTAATTTACAGGGTTGTATCTCAGTGAGCATGACGTTCAAGCAAACGAGCCTTTGCTTTGTCAGTAGTCACTTAGCATCAGGTGAAAAAGAAGGGGACGAGCTTCGAAGGAATTCAGATGTTATAGAGATACTTAAGAGCACACAATTTCCAAAGATTTGCAAGATGCCGAATAGTAAGGTGCCAGATAGAATTTTGGACCACGAGTAAGCACCTTGTGTTATAATTGTACAATTTCTTTTTATTAATTAATATTATATGTATACATTATACATTACTATTAAGTGTAATATCGCCTTATGGTATTTTCTGCAGCCGTGTCATTTGGTTGGGGGACTTAAACTACAGAATAGCTCTTAGTTACCATGAAACCAAGAAACTGTTAGAGCAGAATAGCTGGGACGCTCTTCTTAGCAAGGACCAGGTATTTCTGAATGTTAAGTTATTCTATGTTAATCCTATTATTTGGTCATATTATAAAAAAGGAGAAGTTGAGTAACTAGTTATTTTTAATAATAATTGTCAGTTTTTATAAAACAGTTAGTGCGTGTGATTTCTCAATAATATTTTTTTCTCGTTTGACATATTTTATGAATATCTTTATAAGCTACCTTTATCATCCATTTGACCCGTTAGAGATAAAACATATCCTAGATGTAATAATTTACTAGTTACATTTGTTTGTTTTGTTATTAACAACCTTGACTCTTGACATGAGGAATGATTGTTTGTTTATTAATGTTTCATGGGGTGTTTGGATAGCTTAAGATGGAAAGAGAAGCCGGGAGAGTATTCGCAAGATGGAAAGAGGGGAAGATCTATTTTCCACCAACATACAAATATTCCTACAACTCGGATTTGTATGCAGGAGATACCATAACATCAAAGAGCAAAAGGCGAACACCCGCGTGGTAATGTGCTACATCACAATAAAGATGTATATTTTTTGATTTTTCTTGGTCAAAGAAACCACTTTCAAGCTACAAAATTGATATTCACATTTTTTTTATTAATAACTAATGTATTCAAATCTGATTGCGAAAACTATATTATTACATTAGTAATGTAACTTTTTTAGTTTACTGACATGCACGCTGACAGACTTTCTAATCCATTTGACCTGTTTACTTTTAAATTTTAAATTAAATGTTTAATTACTTGTTTGACTTAAAACTGCAGGTGTGACAGAATATTGTGGTATGGGGAGGGGATCCATCAGAAGTCATATACACGTTGGGAGTCACGGTTCTCTGACCACCGACCCGTTTGTGCAACATTTTTAGTGTTTTTACAGAATCTAAGGTAAAAGGTCAAATAGTCAATATTGGTATTAACCTAAGTCAATATGAAGTGTAAACACATTCTTTTGTGCAGGGATTAAGATGGGTGTGTGCAAGTTTTGACCCGTCGATGGATACAAAGATGTATGATAATAGTCAACGTTTTGAGTTTCTATAACTGTACATAGCAACAGCATTCTTTCAAGTATACCAGAAGAAGAAAGAAATGAAAATTATTTGCTTTTGCAGTTTCATCTTGCATCTCCATTCTCTTTGGAGACGATGAAGTCAACGATAATGGTTTATGGGGTTAGCCATTTTTTATATTTTATTATTTGTAACGGGTTTTAACTGGCTCAAAAAGTAGGTTACGTTTGACTTTCGGACAGTCAACTATATCAACCTTTGTTACAGTAACTATTTTCTGTACTTACATACTTTCAAGATTGTTTGCTGTTTTTATAATGCTAAAAACAATATTTGAGGATATATACAATGAGAATTGGATGTTTGATTATTGTTAAACTATGTATTTTATAGGTTTGTTTAGGCAAGACATAGATCAATAGTTAATGGATGATTCGAAACCATTTTGGGAGTGGGCTTGTTTAAGTTGGGCACGATTCGAGCTTTTAGCTAGCCGATTTTGAATAGTTCACGGGTGGCTTCCCCAAAGCCAACAAATAATGGCCTTGATTTGTTTTACATCTGATTGTTAATTTGTTTTAGATATGATTGCTTGATTGTTTATAGCCTTGAATATTTAGACCTAATTTACATGGAAGTAATTAATAGATATCAATTTCAAATGCTTTGGGATTGTTTTGGTTCTGATTGTTGGATGTTTAGCCAGTAATGTTTAGACCTTTCGGTTCGACAATTGCGAATCTGGATTGGTAGCGTCGTTCATATATTGGTAGAATCAGCTTCCATAGATACCCTTGACTCGAAGTGAAAACAAAACAACCTTTCATATATGTAAAAGTGTGGATAAATGAATGCAAATTAAAATGAAACTTTCAGACATTTAAAATGTTCAATTTAAAAACCCGGAAATGTAGAAACGCCATTTAAATCCAATAATCAAACCATCATTTCAGATATGAAAAATGTAGATGAATGAATGTACAACACTTGTAAGTTGTTACTCACAACAACTTACGTGCAATCAATCAAACACAGACATAATGTATTATTTAAGCTACCTGAACCCTTGGTCATAAAAAAAAACAAAGTGGAGGGTGTTGGTTATGGATAAAAACAATATCAAATTTGAATAAACCGTTAACTGAATAATCGATATCCTAACTGATTCGATGGACACCCAATTATCAAAACATATTGTAAAAAACGGCTCAATATCTTCCCAAAAATGACATAACTAATAGAGTAATTGTATGGGCCATGGCCAATAATAACACGGCCCAAACAACATACTTGCAAATCGTATATCAAAATATCAGTAGTTTAGGGGTTTATCGCCGCAAAAGGCCTCTATCTATGTTTTGATAATCTACAATTCTCCTATTTATTCTTTTAGTTATCGTTTTTATGAAAGTTGATTGTGTTCTTATTTGGGCGTATGATGAATCTCTGTTAACAAATGGGTGATTTGTGTCTGAAATCGTTTATTGATGCTACATCACCTCGCAGAACTTTTTTTTTATTTGAAATACCAAATTATATTAAAAAGAAAACACGAGAATCTTAAGTAGCTAGCCGCTCATTTTATGCCTTATATAGGGTTTAAATTATATTATTAAACATGAAAAAAAACTATAAAAGTTAAAATACTCTACATCTAGGATATGATCCGAGGGGATTAGCCGCTTATTTTGTTGATGAAATCTTCAATCTTCATAGAATCAGGAGTTGATTTGATGAAATAGTTGTTTTTCTCTCCAAGAATGGTCTCCATCCTTCTAGAGATATGTTGATTTCTCAAACCCTAATTTTATGCCTTATATAGGGTTTAAATTGTGACTCCAGTAGTTTAATTCGTTTCAACATATGGTACTCTAGTTTCAACAAATGGTATTCAAGCTAAACAAATGGTATGATACTCTAATTCAGCAAACAATACCTCCTGATGTACGTCCTTCTTGTGCTCAGCATATGATACTCTGATTTTAGCAATGGTATGCTAAATCAACTTTTTCCTAGATTTTTCTTCTTGTGCTCAACATATGATACTCTAATTTCAGCAAATGGTATGCTAAATCAACTTTTTCCTGGATTTTTCATTTTGATCATACACCAACACACATCATCTCGGGACTTCATCTTGTGCTCATACAATGTAAGGCCCCGTTACCGGTACCTCACATTTGGACTTTGGATTTACTCATAAACGGAGTTCTAAAATCAGAGTTAATTAAAAACTTTCGCGGAATAAAAAAATAGTCATCCATTCGTTACAATCATCCATAATTTGTTTTTTTAAAACATAACGTAAAATATAGTGATAACACATCATGACAAAATCCTTAGATGCCAGCTTCATCCAACCATGCCATGCGTCCTCCTCAAGTTAACTGCCTCATTCTACTTACCTGCGTGCATACTAAAAGTCAGCTACGCTGAGTGAGTTCTAGTTAATCACATAACATACAGTACATTCATAACTACATACTTTCATACTTTCGTTTATAATATACTTACTTACCCTCTTACTATCCTTCTTTCATATACTTACCTTACGTTTTAAAGAGCATTGCGCCCTATAACCTTCGCATATATTATTAGGGTATGCAACCCTTTAACCTTCGCATATGTTATCAGGGTATGCAACCCTTTAACCTTCGCATATATTATTAGGGTATGCAATCCTTTAGCCTTAGCATATATTATTAGGGTATGCAACCCTTTAACCTTACCTTACCTTTCATTATCATATCCATACATTTAATACCATACACAACATAATCGTACATACTCCCTTATTCACATACACATATCATGCATACTACACTATACTTGCCTTAACAACACGTGCAATACCCGGAGGTCGTTCACGTACTGTCAAGCATACATACATAACTATCACAATCGTCATTAAGACATACACTTACCATTTAAGGTAAGTGTATTAACATTCAAATCGAGTATGCACACAACCCCGAAAACATAACAAGGAAATGGGGCTAGAAACTCACCTGAATGCGGTTACGTTCACCGCTTATAGTTATCCCCTTCTTGAGCTGTGCACGGCTGACTGTATAATATTTACATGTATCAAATAACTATTACTACTCATATCGTATTTCTATCTTTATATAACCCACAACGAACGGGGGTCCGGGGGCAGCGCTCCTGGCAGCGGGGTTCTAGGGGCGGCAGCCCCTAGCGGGGTCCAAGGGGCAGAGCCCCTGGCTGGGGTTAAGCTGCCAGGTCAGCTTGGAAAAAAATTATTTTCGTTAACTGTCTTAACACATTTTCCATTAACATTTTAGATAATTTTCTAAGTTGGGCTTATTTGCTAAGCCTAAGTTAATGGGTCAGTTTGCTTTTATATTAGCTATGGGCTTGGCCCAACTGTCCACTATGGTACCTGTCCCAACTGTTCACTATCTGGGCTCAGGCCCAAGCCGAACTGGGTGGCCGAGAACCCCCAGCAGAGAACCCTGTTCCTAGCTGAGAACCTGTTCTGACCGAGAACCAGTTCTGGCCGAGAACCTTGGTTTGACCGAGAACTCGGGTTTTGACCGAGAAGCCATTTTGGCCGAAAACTCCTTGCAACCGAGATCTCAGGTTGACCGAGAACTACATGGTTGACCACGGATTCTCAAATTTGGCCAAGAACCCTCAGGTCCAATGTTTACAGTTCATTTCTCCATCCTAATCATTTTTACTCATCACTGTTAATTGTTTTATGGTTTATAACAAGAATTTCAACAACCCTTTAACTGTTTTACACTCCTTACTATCACGGATTCAAGATCTGTCTCGTTTTAGGCATAAAGCTTAGACCTTTATAGCTTTAAAACGTTCTAGGCTAGATCTAGGGTTCATCTATGAGCCGTATGTTGCCATGGGTCCATTATGTTCATTTTAATCATCAAGTTTGTATTTTTATGAAACATCTAGACCTGATCTAATCTATGTTCAAGTTTCAGGCTAATCGTTCACAAAAATGTAATCTTTAAACGTAAAGAACATACCTTTTTGATGTTTCTAGGTTACGGCTAGCTTGATACACGATCTTGGACTTGTTATCTTGCTTGTATGATTGAAGATCCTAAGTTATGATGATTGGTTGTGTATTTGGATGGTGGCCGGCGGCTAGGGAGGGAAGGTTTGGCTTAAGTGTGTGTTTTTAAGGTGTAAAATGGATAAGATGGATGGAAATGGAAAGATTTAGGGTTTAAGGGGTATTTATGCTCCCTTAAGCCCATGGACCTAAGGCCCATATTTCCTTTTTGGTCCATGATTACTCCTTTTTAATTTGCCTACTTATCTTTTCCCTTTTACCATTTTACTATTTACTCATTAACTCAAGTAACTTTTCCGTCAAAACGAGTCAATATTCATTATTATTATTAGTCGAAATTTTGGTATGTTACATACAAGTCCAATTTAACCACGTTAACATCCAGTGACCTATAACACAATAAACATGTATGAAGTGCCATTGTTCGTACAAATAAATAGCTAAAATTATATAATTAAGACAGTTTTATATGAACTTAATACCCGACCATCACATCCCTATACTTATCTTTTGCTTGCCCCCAAGTAAACTCTAATACACACATCAACCTATATCATAGGTATATCGATTATCATCATTAATACTAGTAAGGTCTAAGGCCATACTCGATTCCCAATACTTCACACTTTCTAGATTGACAACCCAATAAATATGTTTTTGGTAATGCTTTAAAACAATAGAGTCGCCTAAACGAGTGTACTTTGTTTTTGGTTAAGACATACATGTTCATACCCCCGTACTATATACACTCCTCTTAGTTTAATATTTGGACTAGCAAAATATGTGCTATTATATATCTCTGCCCTCAAAGACCAAATATGAGTCACAACTTAATATGTTTGCAAGTCAGTCATATCTCAACCCATTAACCACCGATTGCATAAAGACTTGTTGGGTCACGATTTGGTTAGACTGATGCAAATCAAAAAACCATGACATGATCAAGACAAAAGAGAAATAATCTAGAGGAATCGAAGTATTATACAAGATGGAATTTACGGCTTGGAGCATGTAATACCGAAATCCATAGGGATTTCGGTTTGCATGGGTTAGCAATACAGAAATCATGTTGATTTCTGTTTGGGCTTAGTTGGGCTTGGTCAATGGGCCTATTGTAAATTCTAACTATATAAAGCATGTTTAATCATTTTAGGGTAGAGAGTTGGTGAGCGAACTAGAGAATTTTTTGAGCACTTTAAGAGCCACCATAATTCAAGAGAGCAATATTGATTTGTGTAATCTCATGTACTAGAAGATTTATTAATATAATTGTGTGCATTTGGAGTATTATCGTGTTTATTATATTCATATTCTTCTTCTATCTCGTTCTTGAATCACCACGGTGTTAGGATTCCGCACTAACGTCGTGTCTGGGTTGATATCATATTGTAGTGATCCAGATTCGGACCTTACAATTGGTGTCAAAGCCTTTGACCTATTCAGGCTCGTTATTGTGATATCAACGGATTCAAGATCTCATTGTTGTTTATGGTGTTCTTCGTATTTTGGTTTGGTTTTTCCGATGAACAGCTTATTGGAGAAGAAGAAGAAACTCTATTTTGGGTTATAGATCTGTTTAAATTGGAAACTATTTAAATCCCATAATTTACGGGATTTAGTTAGTGGCAAATTTGAATCAATCAACTCTGTTCTTGGGCACATTTTGGTTGATTTCGGGTTGTTTTAAGGGTTCTCGGCTACATTCAAAGGTTTTCGGCCAAAGACTCTGATTTCTTGAATAAGAAATCATCGTTTTCGGCTTGATTTGGGAGTTCTCGGTCAAAATCAAGTGTTCTCGGGCAATATTACTTGTTCTCGGTCAAGTCTGAGTTCTCGGTTAAACTCAGTGTTCTCGGTCAGGAAGAAGGGTTCTCGGTCAAACAGAGTTCTCGGCCAAACAGAGTTCTCGGTCAAAGTCAAGGGTTCTCGGTAAAAAAAAGAGTATTTTGGCGGGAAAATTTTTCTTGAACGAAGTTTTTCCTGAATACTCCTTATAAGTGAGAATTCATTCTTGAAAATTTTGGCAAAAATATTTTTTTGGGTGATTTTCGGTGAATTTTTTGGCGGGAAAATCGAAAAAAATTTTTCTTGAACAAAATTATTCCTAGACACTTCTTTTGAGTGGGACATCTGTCTTAAGAATTTTGGCGATCATATTTTTTCAAAAAAAATTTGGCGGGAAAATCAGATTAATTCCTTTAATTACTCAATGGATTTTTCACAACCCATCTTAATGTTTAGAAGTACTCTTAATCAGTCTGCTCCCTCACAAGTAGTATTTTAGAGTTCGCCTACAGAGGTAAGTTTTCAATCATGTTCTTAAGATTGCATTGATAAGATAAGTTTGTATAAGCTTCACAATGATAATTTGATTAGAGAGATGGAAAGGATAAAATCTAAGAACTTTAAACTTAAGAAAAATGAAAAAGCTTTCCTAGATAAAATAGAAGCATATAAAAGGGACTTCTCTAAGCTTAAATCAGATTTCAGTATAAAATGTTGTCACCACCTAAATGCCAAACAGGAAATCGCTGAATTAACTGCTAAACTGAAAGCCTCCAAGTTAAAAATTTTGAATCTAACTACTAAATTTGAAAGGGCTGAACTAGACTTTAAAAAATTCGATGGTTCCAGTAAAGTAGTCAATTCAATTATTGAAAATCAATTATAGTGGAAAGAAAACGAAGGTGAGGGTATATGATATAGTCAAGTACCCCCACCATACAATGACAACTATACTAGTCTTCCTCTTACCAAAGAGCAGGAAAAAAAGGTAAAAGACATGAAGTATGGTAAACAGGTTCAATCTGAAATTGTTGGATCATGATCCCTAGAGGAAATCAAGCATGTTTTTAAATATGTGAACAATTCTGATGCTTCTACTTCATGTGAAGATATAGTAAATGATGTTGCTTCTGATAGTAAAGGGGTTCAGGCTAGTGAAAATGAATCTTATTCTAACGTGTCATCAAACTCAGATGACACCACAACACAAAATTGTACTAATAATAATACACAGAGTTGTGGCAACAAAGGGAAGGCACATAAGAAATCAGCACAACAAGGACATACTTGTCCTCATAGATCCTCCGGATCTCCATGTGTTGATAAATAATTGGGTGCTATTTATATTAAGAGGCAAACATGTTACCACTGTGGCACGCCAGGACATATATCCAGAAATTGTGTTCATCGTCTATATGTTCCCTATTACAAGCAAAATCAGAAGGCTGCACCAAGGGGCAAGAAGAATGGAAAAACCTTTCCAAAGAAGGAATTCCAACATGAGGCAAGTTCTTCCGTTGAGATTAGAAGAAGGATGAAGGCATGTTTCGTCTGCGGGAACGGCGGGCATTTGGCAAAGGAGTGTCACTGCCGCCCTGTTAATACACAAGCTCATCAGGTGAAAGGTAATAGGTTTCAATCGAATCCAGTGGTTAAACAAAATGCTTATTTTACAAAACCACGTGTATCTGTACAACGTGTCACAGATGCTCAAGGATTCAATGTTAATATGACAGGTTTGCACTCGAATGATTTAGAAACTGTTAAAAGAAATACAAATTTTTAGAAATCAAAGAGTTGAGAGTTCTAAGAATTCGAATTGTTCCACTCCAAAGTCTGTTCTTTCAAATTTCACTAAACCAAGACAGACTTGGAAACTTAAAACTCAGCAAACAGAATCTGTATTAACAAATGATTCTGTTAAAGATGGGAAAGATATGAGTTGGCAAGAGGTCACATATGTTGATGCTCAAGGGAACCCCAAGACATTTATGACTTGGGTTCCGATGTCCAACTGATCCCGCTATGCGTGTAGGAACCACCACAATTTCATTGTTTATTAAATGAGTTGTTCCAGGCACATGACATGGCAAATGTCCTTTGTTTTTAAATCTTTATACCTTGAAATGGATTATTTGTTGCCTAGACGGGATTTTAGGGTGATAGAACGTTTTTTAATATGCTCTCTAAGTGTGTAGGAACAAATCAGGGAATACATTGCATATTAAAAAGTTTGTTCAAGACATTCAACTCGCAAGGATGCAGAATCTCAAAACAAGATTATTCTTAAGGGGGAGATTCTCAGAAATGGGAAAATGATGTCTTGAAGATAAAAGGTAACCGTATCACTTTGGTATGAAAGATTGATCAGTCAAAAAGTTTTTAAAAAATTTTAAAATTTTAAAAATACAAAAATGTGTTCACGTATAGTTTCTCAAGTATAGTTTTTTTTTTATTTTTTTTCAAAATGTGAAAATGACTTGATCGTACATGAGAAATGATAGTATATCAGTTGGCTAACTATCACACTTCTTCATATATTATTTTTAAATGCTACGTTTAGACGATTGAGTTTTTTTTAGGTTAAATTTGTACATAAAAATTTTCCCATCAGTCAAAATTTTGCACAAATTTAGGGGGAGAAAATTAAAAAAAATCAAAAATAGTGTGTGTGTTTTTCTTGACAAAATTAAAAAAATTTCAAAAAAGTGTGTGTATCTTTTATTAAAAAAATCACTTTCGCTTAAAATCATGTCGGCTGCTCAAGTTTGAAGGACATATACTTGTATATGTTTGGTCTGGTCATCTACTTGTAGATTCACAGGATAGCCATTCACCTAAAGACTGAAAGCAGCTGGGGCGACTGTGATGTGTTTTGTTTTTGTGTTTTGAATTCTTTCACTTAAAATTATGTCGGTAACTCTAAGTTGGAAGGACATGTATTTTCATATGTGTTTGGTCATGTTAACCACTTGTGGACATACGGGATGACCATTTACTTGAAACCTAAGAGTGACCAGGGTGACTGAGTTTTAAAGTGTCTTCTGGGAAATGATATGATTATTCAGTTAACAACTTTTAGAAGTTTCAAATATTTTCAAATGAAAATTGATCAAACCTTTGGAAAGTGATAGATAAATTGTTTTTGTGTGCCTGACGAGTGAAGTTATTAAGCTTAAAAGGCTCTAGAACAGTCATTGATTTGTATGGTAGCTTTCCATGATGCGTAAAAGTAGAAGTGATATAAACTTAATATGCTGAACTTACTGTGGAGAGTCATTTTGAAGACATGTGCATGTCTTCATATATATCTCTCCGAATGATAGGCAGAAAAGAAATTACTCAGTCATACACGAGCCCGTTAGTGTCTTGATCACCAAAAATATTATGTTTCTAAGTTATTGCTTAAGTTATAAAAAATAATAAATAAATAAATAAATAAAATAATAAAAAAATATATAAAAAAAAATAGATTATTGTGTTATTAAAAAAATTTCGTATTTCAAAAGCTTAAATGGTCAAACTAGAACTACAAGGGCGGGACATTCAAATAAGTCCTAAACACTCTGAATGAAATGCCTGTAAGTCCGGACGGCTTGTAAGTCCAACGTTCAACCTTAAAGCTTAAATTCTTTTTGTTTATCTATAAAAATCTTTTGATCAAGTACTAGGGGATTGGAGTCAAATTGGGGTGATATGGGGAAAGCCAAATACGCATTGAGAAGAGATAGGAGGCATCACAGGTCCATGAGTGATGTCAATCTAAGCTTTATGCCGAACTGAACCTAATTCATATCACTGATGCAATGAAAATCATGTTAAGTTCGTTATACCTGCTATCAACCTGTTTCTTTATGTCATAATAACGCAGAACATGAATCATTGTGACAGCACCTTAAACAATATGATTCCATGTTCGGATCTTTTCATATACAGCCGACGTTTTTATCAAAACTGAAATTTGATCCCTAATTAGCTAAATTTCAAGAAGACCGGGTGATTAAATTTGTTTTATTTTATTTCATTTATTTTATTTTGACTTCTTATTTACTCTTGTCGAAACAAATGTTTTAAGAAATAATTATAAAATTTGTCTTCAGCTAATAAAATATGATATCGGTTATTGTGTTATAGTTGGCTTAGCTGGTATGATCTAATTTCAAATTTTTTCAAGAAAAATCATAAAAATCATAAAAATTAAAAATTAAAAAAATATGTCTCTTATTTTGTTTTATTTAATTGTTTTCAAAATATTTTGGTTGATCTTTCTATAAAAGTTGATTGTTCTTTCAAGACTGATTTCTTGCAACGGAAGCATATGAAGTATCTGAGATTCAAATTGGATGATGCTGTCAAAAAGGGGTGATTTTATTTGGTAGAGTATTGGATACAGATACTGAAGTTGCTGATCATGTTCTAGTAAAGATTCTGAAGGTTTTGAAAGCATCAGTCTAAGGGGGAGATTGTTGGGTCACGATTTGGTTAGACTGACGCATATCAAAAGACCATGACATGATCAAGACAAAAGAGAAATAATCTAGAAGAGTCGAAGTATTATACAAGATGGAATTTACGACTTGGAGCATGTAAAACCGAAATCCATAGGGATTTCGGTTTGCATGGGTTAGCAATACAGAAATCATGTTGATTTTTGTTTGGGCTTAGTTGGGCTTGGTCAATGGGCCTCTTGTAAATGCTAACTATATAAAGCATGTTTAATCATTTTAGGGTAGAGAGTTGGTGAGTAGAACTAGAGAAGTGGTTGAGCACTTTGAGAGTCACCATAATTCAAGAAAGCAATACTGATTTGTGTAATCTCATGTACCAAACGATTTATTAATATAATCGTGTGCATTTGGAGTGTATATATATATATACATCCCCATTCACAAACCAACCCAAACCAATCTTTATTTATAAATTTATAAAATTAATTTCTCTTTCTTTCACCAACCCAATCCAACCAAACCAAACTTTCCATCCTCATTAGCAAACCAAACTTCATTACATTTTATTAAATAAATATAATTTATAATTGTTTTTATTAATAATTGTTGTGTTTTATTTTTATTAAAAGTGTTTAGAAATATAAAAAAATAATTTCTTTATTAAAAATAAACAATATAAATCGGTAATGATTTCTATCCAATATAAAGAATAATTTCTATCTAAAAAATCTTATGAACCAATATAAAGTTGACAAGTGGCGGATAATATAAATCGGTAATGATTAAAATAAATTTTTTTACAAACTTCAAAAAATTTATATCGATGTGTTCACAAAAAAACTGAACAAGAATGTGTTTTTAGAATTTTTAAAAAACTTAATTAATAAAAGTTATTAGAAAAAAACAATATTGATGTTAAAATAAATTAGTTTAAAAGAAAAACAAAAAAGAAAAAAAATAAAAAAGAGAACCATAGAATGAGTGACATGTGGAGGTGAACTTGTTTGCCATAAAGTTTGCCACCACGAGCCGTTCACCTCATTTTGATTGATTTTTCTTTTTTTTTTAATCTTGAATAGTGTTACAAACTAGGGGTAGTTTGGCAATGGGGATAGTATGAGAGAAGTCATTTTATTGTGAGAAATGCGAGAAATCAATCTAAACCATTAATCATGTGTATTCAATGGTATAATTTCAAATGGTAAACTTGTAATATTTAATACTCTAATATTGCATGTTTTCTATAGAAATGGGTAATTATGTCTTTTGTGTGTAGCTAAATTAAATCAATGTTATCAGTTTCTATATTTCACGCTTACATCACCAATCAAAAATTAATCATCTCAAATATTCCTTTCAAACCCACTAGTAAATTAATCATCTCAAATATTCCTTTCAAACTCACACTAGTGGATACAAGAAACAATATCTTTTCTCAAAATAATTTGATGTTTCTATCTATATTCCAAGAGTTTGATGTAATTATCTAATATATATAAAAGATAAGTTTGGTGCCGCTAAGTTGTCATTGGATCACTTGGCGGCACCTAACTTGTCCATAGTATTTTGTGGTTTTTTTGTTCGGGTACCGTAACAAACATAGTGGAAGCTGATTGAATGACAGTTTTTTTCTTTTGTTTGTTTAATTTCGATATTATAACAAACGTGACAAATCCGACCGAATTTCCACACACTCAACGTCTCAACGCCTACAACCGACAATGCTCGGTTTTACCAACCCCGAGTTTACCGACCGACACCAATCACACCACCCCACTGGTCCACTCAATTTTTGTATTTTTTTCCTTATTTTTTAGCTTTGGTACCGTGACAAACATAGCAGATACCAGCCGAATTCGTGTCTAGTTATCGCCTCAATGCCCGGGACCGACAACGCTTCGGATTTACCATCCTCCGGTTTTATCGAACAAGCAAATGTCGTTTTAAATAATTTATTTTTCATATGTTACTTTGATGAGTATATTTTTTTGGACGCAAGGTTTTACCAATGGCGTCTATACCATAACGAACGTACACGATACTAACTGAATTAGCATCAACCCAACAATGTAATGCTCGGGTTTTACCTGCACCCAGGTTTCCATTTTAAGGTTTTACCAATTGCCCTGACGCAACGCGCCGGATGATAATCTAGTTAATTAATAAAAACCATAACATAGTCCAACGTTCCTACGGTTTAAAACACAACGATATATATATTTTTTTGTGTGTAAGAACTGTATTTTCTATGTTTAATTAAAACCTTTTGGTATTAGGTAAATCCAAAAGGCGTTTTTATTAGTATTTACATAGTATCACTTTATACACATTAGATACACTATGTTGTTGATGAATATGGGGATTAAAATAGTTTGTTTGGTAAATATGTTTATTATGTAGGGTGTGTAGGATAAAGCTATTTACTATATTGATTGTGTAGGATAAAATTCTTTAGTGTCTAGGGTGTGTAGGATACGATTGTTAATGAGTTAATGTGTAGGGTGTGTAGGATAAATATGTTTACTTTGTATGGCCCGTATATATAAATTGGTGTCATCATCATCATCATCATCATCGTACTCAGTATATCCCACCAATAGCAAAGCTATGGTAGGGTCTGAGGAGGGTAAGATGTAGACAGCGTTACCTCTACCCCATAGGGATAGAGAGGCCGCTTCCGGTGAGACCCCCTGCTCGATAGTAGTTTTGCATCAAGCCTTGGACGTAAGGCACATAGCACTCAATCATCGGGAAACCGGCTGATCGGTGCATGTACCCTTGTCTTTCGGATATCAACGCCACCACATGATTCCTGATTAACCTTCCGCCACTTTTAACGTTATTTTCACGAGATTAGTAAAATAACGTCAAAATTAGGGCAATTTCACTTTTGCCCACCCGAGGGTTCACACATATATACATTATATGCGCGCACCGCAAGCAGGGCGTAGATATTTAGTGTCTAGGGGTGTAGGATAATATGTTTACTTTGTATGTTCCTTATATAAAAACCTTTGTTGTGTAGGGTCCCTTAATAAATATGTTTACTTTGCTGAATAAATAAATTTTATACATGTATTGTGTATAGGATAAATAAATTGCATGTACGTGTAGGGGGTGTGGAATAGGTATATTATAATTTTTTTCTATAAGTTGTCGAGTTCTAGTATTAACAATGTAGACCAATGCCCCGTTAAGAAAAAAATAAAGGTACTTGCTATAAATTTAGTTTGTTATATGCTTATAATAATTATACTGTATGTCAAAATTTATGATTTGTGTGATATATATGTTGGTGTGTACGGAAGGGACAATTAAAAGGAAGAGAATACAACAACAGAGTAAAGCTTGATGATTTAAAAAATAAGTTAAATAAATGTTTTACATATTTATTTTTATTTTAAATTTGTTTAAACATTATAATTTTTGTAGTTTGTAAAATCGATAATACCAATGTCAAAATGTAAGTTCCCCGGGGGGTCGCTGATCGATACGAGATCCGCACGAGGTCTAGGAGTGCGGAATCCTCCTAGACTCGTTTATGGTGTTGGAAAACGAAGAACACGATTACACATAAACAAACACACGAACAAACACACGAATTGGATAAACGAATCTGCAGATCTTTTATATAATAACCATAACACGTTACATACCGAACATAAACAAAGACACGACCGACCCGAGGTGAGCTCTACCTCGGGCCATCCCACACAAATCTACCTCTCTGTTTCTCTCTAAACAAATAAACTGTAACACAAAACACTCTAACTTTCTGGATACTAAACCCTAAACAAGACACACATATATATAGATAACCAACTTCGCGGGCTTGGGCTTGGGCCTGTAGGCGAAGTTGGCTATGGCGTCTCCGCTAGTCAGAATTGCATAGCAACGGTCACAATATGCACCAACAGACTCCCCTTTGACCGTTGCTCTCAATTCTAACAAACACAAAAAATCATCTGTTACAAAAACATGCACCAACAGACTCCCTCTTAACTGATGATCTTCTGTTTGCTTCTTCTTGTAGGACTCGATTGCACTGTGATCTTCAAACTTGAACTTCACATATACATGCAACATCCATCCTGTCTTCAACCAGCCGTGTCTAAAACAGTCTTGTAGCTCCACAAATCTACCAATCATTCGGCGTCTTCCATATCAGATCTCCCCTTCAGTGTAAGCTTCTCCGACTATATCGATCGAGGTCTTTGACATGCATGCATCCCCGTGCCTAATTGAACATCTCAACCAATCACGTGAAGTTCTTCTAACTTCACCAACACGTGAAGTTGTGCTCCCTCCACAACTTCACCAACACGTCAGAATTGTATAGTAAGATAAGGTTCAATCTTCAACTACTCAACATCAAGTGATCAATTTCATCACAAAACCACCTTGACAGAATCTAACACACATGACCATTAATTAATCCGAAGCATCTTCAATCACCATGGATAACGATCAAGAACATAAACAAATTAATTCCCGATTAAATCCAACTTGTTCTAAAATCGTAACATGGACCAATTCTCGAACGCCTTGAAAATAACATAAATAATATGCTCTGACCGCAATCCAGTAATGACGAAAACCTTCAGTTCGATTTGACTTTCTTCAGTTGGTCAACCTCAAACAACAACAATTTCTTTGCCCACAAACACCCAAATATGTGTCAATATCCAGTTTCAATCAATATCCCATTCACAACTTCAACTCCATATCCAGAGTTGACCCGTATTTGTTCACACGTAAGACTAAGAGATACCAAGTTTCACTCGTTGTCGGAATAACACTTTCGGTCTCACAATAATCGTGTACACCTGGCCATACAGACGAAAACTCCAAACAAATTTTTTTTTTTTTAACTTCGCCTAAAAGTCAACTTCGCCTAAAAGTCAACTTCTCCCCTCATTAACTTCGCCTGGCTATAACTTCGCCTGGCTAATAACTTCGCCAAAACGTTAAAATTTTAGCGACAACTTCGCCTGAACCCAATAACTTCGCCTACGGCGGCTGTTCGGCCAAAAACACATCAGAAACGTGCCAGAAACACCAAAACGCAGATCTCGAACCATAGCATAAGAGCCTAAGGCTTTGATACCACTTGTAAGTCCCCCCGGGGGGTCGCTGATCGATACGAGATCCACACGAGGTCTAGGAGTGCGGAATCCTCCTAGACTCGTTTATGGTGTTGGAAAACGAAGAACACGATTACACATAAACAAACACACGAACAAACACACGAATGAGATAAACGAATCTGTAGATCTTTTATATAATAACCATAACACGTTACATAC
The DNA here is from genome assembly GCF_021521415.1 of Bidens hawaiensis. NCBI lineage: Eukaryota > Viridiplantae > Streptophyta > Magnoliopsida > Asterales > Asteraceae > Bidens > Bidens hawaiensis. The sequence goes on along the minus strand of NW_027502441.1, from coordinate 37,581 downwards.
CGAACATAAAAAAAGACACGGCCGACCCGAGGTGAGCTCTACCTCGGGCCGTCCCACACGAATCTACCTCTCTGTTTCTCTCTAGACAAATGAACTGTAACACAAAACACTCTAACTTTCTGGATACTAAACCCTAAACAAGACACACATATATATAGATAACCAACTTCGCGGGCTTGGGCTTGGGCCTGTAGGCGAAGTTGTTCTAACTTCGCCTATGGCGTCTCCGCTGGCAGAATTGCATAGCGACGGTCGCAAAATACACCAACACAAAACAATAGGATAACAATGATCAGGGGATGTGCCAATGCTTCCAAACATGTTTATTATAATTTTACTATAATAATATTATTATTATGATTAGTATATGATTTAATCATAATTGAATCAATAAAGCTCCATTCTTCAACGTTTATACGTAATAATAATTAAAAAATCTGAATAATTTTAAATGTAATTAAAAGAGAAATAAGTTTAAAGAAAAAAAAAGTAAATTAGTATTTCAAATTTCCAAACTTAAGTACTTACTAAATAAAATAATTTGGAGCTTTACCATTATACCCTTGTAATTAAATAAAAGAAAAATAAAGAGAAATATTTAGATTGGTTAAATTGATTTCTCGTATTTCTTGCACTAAGATCATTTCTCTCATGAACTTAAACATATATATATATATATAGGGGATGGTTCACGAGAAATCATCTTAATGCGAGACTTGTGAGTATCAATCTTAACCATTGATTAAGTGTAATATATGGTGCATAATAGAAATAACAGTTTTGTAATAATAAAGTGCTTGTTATAACTAAATATTATATGAAAGGGGTAAAATCGTCTAACTTGTGTAGCCAATAAAAGGAAACGTAATAATCAATACCCAATTTTGTTGCCTTAATCCGTTTTGAAGACCTCACACATCAATTTCATCAATCTTAAATTTTTATGAGATGGTATGTTTCAAAATATTTTCAATCATTATGAGATGCTCTAATTTGTGATTTTTTTTATATCAAACCCTCAAATAATCTGTAACATTATACTACAATATTGCTTGCCTATAGGCTACATCTGAATTTTTATGATAGTACCGAACATAAAGGTATTAAATTTTCACTGATTGGGTTTTTTATTAGTTTAATTGAATATATACCTTTGTCTGTATATTATTTCGCATACTCTTACGCTCAACTACACATAGACGTTGTGGAGGATGAATTTTAAATTAGGGCTAATAGCTTTTATTATTATTATTATTATTATTTTATTTTTTAGGTGTAGTTTTGTGTTTATTAATATTATCTAGTCTTAGTAATAGTTATAATATATATTAGTTTCATTTGTAGTGTTTGAAGATTCTGAATGTTTTAAGCTTACAAATTCTAGGAGGGAATTTTATGAAATTCGTTTTTGCATTAAATATAACTAAGTGTAGCTTTTCATTTCAAATAAAAGGATTCAATTACAATAAAGAGGTAGGTAAGCGGGCAACAAGTTGCGCCACCACCCCATTTTGAATGACAAAACCGATCCTACTGAAAATAAAATTATCGTTCTTTGGCGTCGTTGAGTTACTGTCCACGACCCGTTGAACTCTTTTTAGAAACGTAGCAGCATCGGGAGCAAGAGACCCAAATGTATCAAAAGCAAAAGGAATGAAGGCGTGTTGATTCTCCACACACGTTTTCTCGTGTTTAGCAGTTTTTCCTGCTTTTGCCTTTAACACAGCCTGCCTAGCAACAAACCCGGTGTCCCTAAGCCCGACAAGAGGGGATACCCCAGTAAGGTCCACACAAGCATGCTTCCCCCCCAGCCCATCCAAACACAAGAATGTCCGCTGGTAGGAGAGTAGACCTTCCTTCACGCGGATCCAACAAGAAATTCACAGGAGCCTCTTTTCTTGCCGAGATTCCCGCTCGTTTTAACACATCAAAAAGGACATCCCTGACCAAATCATGTCTATATTTAAATCCCGGGAGTTCTTTGCAATGAACCGCATGTTCACCAAAATTGTCTAAACACGCCTTACGACAAACCGGGCAGGGCTCATCAACTGGGAACATGAGGATCATTATACGATATTTTTGCATGTATTTAGATCATGCTTTTAAAGGTTTTGAACATTTATGTAGGAAGTATAATACCAGTGTAGGATATAATGATATAGGGTATACAACACATGATCTACCAATTTTATTATGTAGGATATATAAGTCTTGTATTACTGATTTTAGGGAGCATATACTAGTTGTGTAGGTATAGTTTCATTGACCGTATTTTGATTACTAACAGTTTGTATGAGTTACTCTTTGTGTAGGATAAATAATTTGTTGTGTAGGTATAGTAAATGAAACTTTAAATGAGCTATTTGTATTTGTGTTGAATTTTTATTGTTGTGTAGGTAGTAAGTATGAAATTGTGTATAGTGAATTTTTATATGCAGGAAAGATCATTTGTTGTGTAGGATGCCATGTTTATAATTATGATATTTGTTTAATTTATTGGATGTGTATGTTGTTGTGTAAGATGTGATGTTTAAGTATATGAAGAACATCATGTTTGTTGTGGAGGACATACATGGAGAGATTTACTTGGATTATAAATTGATATTGAAGTTTAGGAGAGGACTCAACGTGATAAAAAAACAACTCAATTTATGAACAAAATACGCAACAAAGATTGCGCAATTGAACATTATGGTTTTCTAAGTTTGGAGTAGCATTTTGGTTTATCAACGGGGACATGTAAAAAGACAATATACTTTTATGATACTTGCAGTTTGTTAATTGTTTATGAATTGTTTATGAATTTCGAATTATTTTGATGTATTGGTTTATCTTAAATTTTTTATTTTAATATGATGTATTGTCATATGTACTGATGCTTGAAAAAAAGAGAACAAAATTAAGTGAGCTTGAAAATATATGTATTCCAATTGTTTATAATTAATTGAAACATCTGTGTTTTCAACCTAAAATCTACTACTTAATTATTTGATCCAATAATAAAAAGTAAAATTTTGAGATAATAAATCATTTTCATTTGGGTTTTCTAAATTTTTGAAAAAAAATTCGTTACATATTTGATTGATGTGTGTTGTTTAATAATCTTTTTTTTTTAATTAAATTAACACATATTAATTAAAGATTAAAATTGAAACTATCAAAAGAAAACTAATACTTACTAAATATAATAATTTAAACGTTTATCATTGTGCCCTTGTATTTAATTAAAAGAATAAAACAAGAGAAATAAAATGATTCGTTGGAATGACTTCTCGCATTTCTCGTACTAAAATGATTTCTCGTCTGAACTTAAGCATATATATATATATAGAGCGGTTACTGTGCATTAATCCCTTATCGTACGAAGCGCACGCGACAACAGCAAGCGTCGATCAAATTTTTCAAAACACGCGCCTCTATTCTTTAAAAAGGGTAAGATCGTCAATTAGTTTCCATTAGTCTCCTAAAATCACTTGCAATAATCAACCTATTAATCAACTAATCTCGGCGACGAAGCGTACTCATTCAATCAACTAAAACTATCAACTGTTCCGACAACGAAGCAACTGAAGCATACTACATTCAATCGAAAAATGAAGATGGATAAAACAAAGAACCCTAACTCATCTACTTCAACGAAGGAACGAAGATCAAAGCTTAAACAAGATAAACCTCAGATTACTAATAAATCATGTGTTTGTTTATTATTCCTGTAATCGTTTTTGGTTTTAGAGAGGTTTTAACAGTTGTTTTCATGAGCGTTTGACAACAAATCAGTAAATGTAATCGTTTTAGGGTTTAATTTTATCTTAAATTGTATTATTTGTTTTTAATTATTGGTTATTACGTTGTCAATTAACCTCTGTTTGTAAGCGTTTGAAAAGCGTTTGGGTTGATTTCACCATATGGGTATACCAAGTGTTTGGTTAGTCTTGTTTGTGATGACTGAATAACATGTTCTTTAACTGGTCTTTTGCGTTTGATGAGCATTTGACAAGCGTTTGGTCAAGCTTGTTTGTGATGACTGAATAACAGGTTCTTTAACTAGTCTTGGGCGTTTGATGAGCGTTTGATGAGCGTTTGGTTAGACTTGTTTGTGATGACTGAATAACAGGTTCTTTAACTTGTCTTGTGCGTTTGATGAGCGTTTGGTAAGCTTGTTTGTGATAACTGAACAACTGGTTTTGCATATAGTATTAGGCGTTTGATGAGCATTTTGAAGTTATTTAACATCTGAGTTTTATGTGTGATCAGTTAAGCGAAAGGTTAAAACAAACAAGTTGATGCCGGAGTCAAAAAGCTTAAGACAAAACATGTTGAAGTAAACTCTGATTCGGACTTTGAAGTTCCAATCAACAAATTTTTATCAAAGAAGAGGAAAGAGGTGGAAGAGAGTAGTTCGGACTCAGACTTCCAAAAACCAAGGAAGAAGGTTGTTAAAGAAAAGAAACCAGCTGAGAGGGTACAAAGGAAACCTTTTGTTGAATTTCTAGACAGAAAGTTGCGGCTCAGATGTGCACCATTTAACATTGTTGATGCAGTGAGTGCAATGAGCTCTGCCTAAAAAGATTGTTTGAAAGAAATGGGGTTTGGTTCAATATTAAACCTGCAAATTACCCAAACTCCATCAATGTTAGGCATTGGTTGCTGATGAACTACGATCACCGGTTTAATGAATTGAACATCGGCGGTGGTGTTATTAAGATAACAACAACAAAAGTTCATAAGGTGTTGGGTATACCAATGGGTAAGATACCCGTTTTAGACAGGAGTAGACCAAGGTTGGGGGATGATGCGACTACTGATCTGTTTAAAAACCAATTTCCGACTCCAAGAATAACTATAAAGCATGTGAGAGAGAAAATGATGGATGATCAAGGAGTTGGTGACATGTTTAAAATTAATTTCCTTGTGTTGTTCAACGCATGTATAGGATTTATAACAAAATCAACAACAATCAACCAACGATTCATCACCACAATCGATCAACTTTCAGATATTCCAAAAATGGACTGGTGCAGCTATGTAATTGAAAACTTAAAGATGACAAAGGAAGAATGGAAAGATGTCAATGCACAATACAACGGTCCAATCACCTTTCTTACGATGCTTTACACACATGAGTACCAGAAGAAATATGGTAAATTTGGGGCTCTAGTCACAACACCTGCAGTCAACTACATAACAACAACAACTCTTGCAAGGATGGACAAATACTTGTATAATAATGGACCTCCTTTAGATGATGATTCTGAAAACGAGGAAGACGCTCTTGCATATGAGAATGATGTTGAAAACGAGGAAGCTAATGTTGAAACTGCTGATGCTGCTGGTGAAATTGCAGATACTGCTGATGATGGGAAAGATGATGTTGAGCCTGCAACTGATACTGCTGATGTTGGGAAAGATGATGTTGCAGCTGTTGGTGAAATTGCAGCTACTGGTGAGATTGTAGCCACCGAGGACAAGATACATCCTGAAGCTGCTGTTGATAATACAGTTGATATTCCTTATGTTGATAAACCTGCAGAAATAGTTGGTGACGCACCTGCTGGTGACAACGCGATACATCAGCCTGATACAGATGGTGACAACCAAAAACATGGTAACAACCAAAAATTGTTATTTTCATCTAAAAAACTCTAATGTATATTTCTTTTAATGATACATTAACATATGTCAGGGACAGATGGGGGAAGTGAAACCGAATCAGATAATGCCGATCACAATGCCGAAGGCGAATTTGATGATGATGATGATACGTATTCACATTTGAGTTTGCAAATGCCATTGGGAACACACATGCAAGAACTGGTCGACTTTTATATGACCCCACTTCAACTGTCTGGAATATCTGCTTACCTACCATCAAAAGAAACAAAGGAACAAAAGGTGAGACATCCATCAAATCAGAATATCTTAATTTAATTAATAACTATTTTTTTTCAATTTACAATCTTGGAATAATAAAATGGATAAGAAGATGAAGAAATTTGAAATACTTTGCAAAGAAATCAATAAATTGGTCTGTGAAGGGAAGGAAAAACATCTATCAAATCCATAAATCTTTGCTAGTTGTTGTAATTGGGAAGACATATTCAATCCTAATGTGGTTACCAAAACACAAGAAAGTGAAACCATGCAAAATAACACACTCCTTAATTTAGGTGAGAAAAGCAATCTAATTCTTTAACAAAAAAAATATATATGTCTTTGAAAGTTCCCACTTCTTATACAGCTGCCGCAATTGAGTCAGTTCATTCAGATGCAGTAGTTGGTTCAGATAATGTGGTTGGTGAAGAAGGAAGTGGTACGATTCCTGAAGTTTATAATCTATCAGAAGAAAACAAAAAATTTGGGGAAACTGTTGATGATGCAGGGGTTAGTGGTGCATGGGTTGGTGATGCAAAGTGTGGTGATGCAGTGGTAAATATAGAGGTTAAGGAGCCCGAAAAAGGTAATAAATTAAAAACTTCTTTTATACAACTTAAAAGAATATTATTTATAAAAGTTTATATGACAGCTATCATTGGTAATGAATCTCAAGTAAACAAAGATGAAGAAATTATAGTAACAAAGTTAGAAGGGAATAATAAACTTGTTTAAGTTGTCTTTACAGTACGGGCAAAAGAAGGTATTAACATGCTTCAATAATAAACTTAAACGCTTGTCAAACGCTCTGTTAATATGTTTATATTTCATATGAATGATACACAAGTTGGATCGAAAGACGACAAGATGGAACACATTGTTGCAAAAAGTCCAAAGGAAGCCGAAATTCCAAAAGAAGATGAAGGTATTAAATGCTTCTTAAACGCTTATCTATATTTTTTTTTACCATTTTCATACATAAACGCTTTCTACACGCTCACACTATATTGCTTCACAATTATCTCACTTGGAGCTGATGTGGTGCATGTTCCTACAAATGCCCAAGAGTCTAGTGCCCTTGCATCAGAGATGATACAAGGAGGTGAAACCAAAGATGGTGTTGATCTCATAAACACTGATTCAACTCTAGAAGATATCATAGGTAAGAGAAAAAAAATGCATTTACTTTATACTTAAAAAAATTTAGAATTTGCTTCAGTGACCTGAACTTGTTTTTTAGTTACTAGAGTTGAAGAGAAAAACCAAGTGGAAAACTCAAAAGCTGACACTGGTATGTCACCAAGTGAAGATTTCATAACGCCGACATCAACTTCATAAATGATACCAAAAATTACATCTCCGGGATCATTAATACAAGAAAATAAAGACAAAGAGTTGGTTAGAGAAGAAAGAAAGAGAAAGTTACCTCCTGCATTGAGATCGCCATATGTTTTGAGAGAGGTTGAACTAAACACATCAGTCACAGATGATGAAAAAACAATTGCGGGGTATATATTTTTTTGCATGGACGAAATATGGGAAGAGGTTTTCAAGACTACTTACACAGATTCATTTAAGGTGATTTTTGAGAGTTTTTGTCCTGGTTTGTATATAACAACAAACGCAATGGATGCATTTTGTGAACTCTTGAACTTTGAAGAAAAGAAAAAATCTGTAGAATCACCATTTAGGCTCTTTGGTACAAGCACACTGCTGGTATGCTTTAATTATACATGTTATCTTAAAAACGCTTGTTAAAATCTTTAAAATTATTTGAATTCTTATGCAGACAAGTGACCATCATAATGAGGCATTTGGTCACACAAACGAACAAAGACTCGATGTGTTTACGAACAAAATTAAGAAACAGATGATGAGGTGTGATGTCAGAACAATGAAGGAAGTTGCTATATTCTTCGTGCCAATACTTCATAAAGATCACTTATATGTGGTTGTTTTCAACCTTCAAACCGGAGTGATAGAGTTGCTTGACAACAGTGGACATCAAGAAGTACCGGCTGATAAAAAGTTTAAAAAGCCAGAAGACAAACAAAAAGAATTCAAAAGACTTTTTGAAGAAAGATACAACAAGAATCCCCAAATCCTGGTAAACGCTCAACAAACTATCAACAAAAATCTATTATGAAATTTGTGAAATACTTAACTGCTTTTAATGTATTTTTAGAGAACCGTCTTCTACATGTATCTTAAGAAAATCAATCACCCGATTGCTGAACAAATCAAAAAGGCTCCAATCACAAGATTAAGGATGGCATGGAGAACAACCGAAAACGGGGTAGATTGTGGGATTTTTGCTATGAGACACATGGAGAAGTATGATGGGAAGAAACCGTGGACAGTCGGATTTTACAGAGAAGGTCCTAAACAAGAGAATCAGCTAAAAAAGTTGAGGACAAAGTATTTGGCCAAAATCCTTCTGTCGGATATAAACAAGAAAAGAGATAATCTAACCGAGAAGGCGCAACAATTTAGTGAAAATAACGACACCGAAATGTCCGAGTAGGAGATTGTTGAAGAACTCAAAAGAAGGCAACAACTAATTTGACTTTGTTGTCTATTTTAGTTAATGGCCTTATGTTAGAAAAAATCAAACTAACAAAAACATTGGAATATTATTATTACCACACAAAATACTACGGAGTACATGATTAAAAAAAACATCACAAAACGCTCATCAAATTCTCAAACATCACCCACTTGCTTCCTACTCTAATAATGACTTGAGAAAATCCAACTTCAATTTCATTGAACAGTTTAGCTCAAGAATTGTCTTTGATAATTCTTTGAACTGTTCTAACTCATTCTTCCCTATGTCAACCATAAACAAAACCGCAAGATCTCGGATAGCACTAGCAGGCATTTTGACAAGAACATTCGTAATAACATCCCTGTAATCCATGTTATTATTAAGCATCTCAAACTCAAGTGTTAGCTTGTCACGGCAAGCTTTGTCGGCGACTACCTGCTCAACAGTTTTCATCTTCAACGGTTCCTTGAAAGATGATGATGATGATGAGGCATCCATTATAACTGATTTTGAGATGGGTGGATATAACTGTTACAAAATATAGCATATATATAGGAAAAATATCACGAACCAAATAGTAAAAAAAAAGGACAACATAACAACTGCAGGGTCACGGATCAAAATAGTGTAAAAAAAATATTAAAAGGACAAAACGCTTGAACAACGCTCATAACTGCATGCTCACGGACGCAACAGTGTAAGTTCATTACTATATGCTCACGTATAATGAGCGATGTTATGAGACGCTCATTATATGCTCTTGTACGCTTTCACACGCTAAGCAGTCGAATCTCGTTAGAAAGAAACTAATTTCTAATCTAGTTTTGTCAAAAACTTAAAATTACATTTATTACAACTCATCTGCCAAAATTTAAGTCCAATGAAAAAAGATTTTTGTAATGATAGCTTACATCAAATCACTTAAATTAAATTGCACTATGTCAACAACCAAAAACAAGATTAAAAAAATAAATATATATCAAGCTTGTATAACGCTTAAGTCCAAAGAAAAAAGATTTTGTAATGATAGCCTACATCAAATAACTTAAATTAAATTACACTATGTCAACAACCAAAACAAGATTAAAAAATAAATATATATCACGCTTGTATGACGCTTGATAAATAATAAATGCAGTTTGTGTGATGATCTAATTAAATGACATTGAATAAATAAACTCTATCTCAACTACCCACAATTAGTAGACATCCAAAATTATGTCTATATATTTCACATCCATTGTTGTTAATCATATCACACAAAAAAAAATCAAAAACACACACAAAAAGATGTTTTCAAGTGATAAAGCAGTAAAAAGCATGGTGAATTTGAGAAAGAAATGGACAAGAACTTTCTCAATGCCCTTCAGCACTCACTGGCCTAGGTTCTTCAAGAGAAATCAAAAACTCTTGATGCATACAATGAACTCATGGATCTACCAGACAGTGAGTTCAAGGCACAGACTACTGAGTTCCTCAAGCAGCAGACTACATGTTACGACTCCGTGTATGGTACTTTGGTTGACATGGTTTCAAATTTGTCAGCCACCATGGAGTTCAAGGAAGATAGGCGTAAGAAGATCAAGGAACAGGGGGCGGTGGGGGTTGATGGGGTTTGGGTTGATGGGGGTTGATATGCCACATACATAACCTATGCCTTGTATTTGGAAACACAACTGCAATAGCTTGCTTCATAGCAGGGTCTTGATCAGTAACAACAACCTTCGGTGCATGACCAAATGACTTAAGTAACATTTGCAATAACCATGTGTACGATTCAATAGTTTCAGAAGCTAGTAATCCAGCACCGACAGTAACACTATGACAGTGGTTATCAATTTCCGTGAATGGGACAAAAACCATCTTATACCTGTACATATAAAATCATATAAAATAGACACAAAAACATATGCATACAGACAATCCTATACATACACATAAACTTACTTGTTAGTCTTAAATGTAGCGTCAAAAGATATAATATCCCCAAATGCAATATAATTACTCTTTGAAGTCTCATCAGCCCAAAACATACGAATTAACTCATGATCATCATTGACATCATATTCAAAAGAATAATCGGATGAAAATGTTTTCTTCGCACACAATCTCTGAATAATCATCTCAGCATCATATCCTCCAATATAACAATTCAAACCTTGTTTAAAATTCTTACAATCATCTTTAGTTGCTCCTACCTTTTCAAACCCACCGTACTGTGTTCTCATAAGGTTAAACGCTTTAACAGGTCCCAAGTTCATATTAGAAAGCTCATAAATAGCTTCCTCTTGAACATGTGTTAACTTCCTAGCAGAACGAACAAACTGCATATCAGAATCTACAAACATTTTATGATTATTGCCTTCAACAAAATCATCTACTTGAAAAAATTCACTGTCAACAGATTTCAACTGTATATGTGCTCTACAACCACATCTAATTTTCGGCCTCTTCCTCCTTTTGTAATATGGCTTGCTTGATTAATTACAATTACCTTTTGAATCATACATTTTAGCTGGCTTGTGACCTTCTTTACAACATGTAAAGTACTTAGTCTTTAATACACCACCATGCATGTAAGATCCACCTTTATGAGCCCCAAATCCAGGTTTTTTAGCATATTCACAATAAAAATCAAATGCTTGATCAATTGACGAAAACATCATTCCTTTAACAGGTTTGTATGAAGAAGCAACTTCAGGAATGATATCAACCCCTTGACCTTCAACCAAAACACTTGAATCATCTACACAAAAACATCAATATAAAAGTTATAATTCAAACACGCTCAAAACATGCTCAAAATTATAATCACACCATTTTAACAATCCTAATAGTAACACGCTTATATTTTACAAAATTATAATTAGCTCATAATCAGATATAGTAACACGCTCATGATACGTACGTATTATGAAACATCAAATAACAAGACAGTCCTAATATGAACACGCTCGTAACACGCTCACAAACAAGACTAATCAATTATCATGTGATTCTCGTGAGAACTAACATACAGGTTACTGCCACCCTGTCCATTATAAACATAGTATACATCTACAGTTGATTAATTCAAAAACACAGCAAAAACTTACATTCGCGATCATCTTCCATTTCAAACCCCTAAAATCATAAAAATCGCTTGAAAAACTGATTCGTGTACTCAAAGAGCTCAATTGATAGTTTTTGGTACAAAAATTGTTTCGTAAAATAAGAAATTGATTTTGATTAAGCTATATATCAGGATCGTAACCGTTTATACGCAAATTTCCAAATTTAAATGACGAATCAAAAAGACAATCGTACCCTTCTCTCTTAAAAATAGACGGGATCTCCTCAACCGCTTTCAACTGAATGATAAGTGTAGATCGACGCTTTCTGTTGTTGCGTACGGTTTTGTACGATAGGGATTAGCGTATTCCATATTTTTTCTCTCTCTCTCTCTCTCTCTCTATATATATATATATATATATATATATTATGCGACAAGAGATTCCCAGCTAAATTAAAGGGAAAATTTTATAGGGTGGCGGTTAGACCTGCAATGTTATATGGAACATATTACTGGGAAATTAAGAAGGCACAAGTGCGGAAGATGGAGGTAGCAGATATGAGAATGCTACACTGGATGTGTGGACACATAAGATTAAATCGAATAAGAAACGGTGTGTTTCTGGAGAGATTAGGGGTAGTTAACATATCCGACAAGATAAGAGAGTGGAGATTGAGATGGTTTGAACATGTGAAGAGAAGATAGACGACGAATCATGTTATATCCGTAGAAAACATTACTATAGAGAGAAGAAGGGGTAGAGGCTGACCTAAATTGACTTGGGATGGAGGATTAGACATGATTTGATATATCTAAACCTCTCCGAGGACATGGCTGAGGATAGGAATTCTTAGAGAATTAGAATTAAGGTTAAGAATTTTTAGTGAGACATAAATACCTTAAGGGCTGCTCTTTACCTTATTTTGGTCACACACCATTATGTTATTTTCTTTTCATTATATTTTATATTTTTATGTATTAGTAGTACTATTTTAGTACCTGCTATTTTTAATTATATTATTGTTGAACTTTGTGTTCCTCTTATATTTCCTCATACATGTTTTTTTAGAGCTGAGGGTCTCTCTGGAAGCCACATCTCTATCCCATTGGATAGAGGTACGGTGTGCCTACATCTCACCCTCCTCAGACCCTATTTAGAGCTTTTCTATTGGTGGGATTCCACTAGGTATTTTATATATATATATATATGTATATATATATATATAGAGAGAGAGAGAGAGAGAAATTTAATCTACAAATGAAATTAATGTGCTAACTGTGAGAATCAAGTAGAGTAATTATATATACAATTAGATTAATTGTGTAATTACATCATAGAGTACTTAATTATTCTATGATGTAATTACATAATACGTAATTACATATATAATATGTGTATTAATTATAGGGGCTATATCTCACAATATGGATGAATATTTGGGCTGCCGATATGAACCATGTATACTCACTCGTTCACTCGACTTGTTATCCCCATCTAAACGACCCCATTTTATTCCTTTTTGAAAAAATATTTATTAGAAAAATTATCGAGAAACTCAAGAACTGACCAAGACCAAAGACCTCTAACTTGCCATTAATAACAATAATTAACAGTTAACAACTTCGGTTTTCGAACACCCTCAAACTACTATCGGGCAATAAAAAAATCCAATTTATCCCCCATCCCCACACTTGAGGTTGACATTGTCCTCAATGTTAAAAGTTTAAGCATTTAATGAACATTTAAAGGATGAGGTTGAAAATGATTGTTTAGCTGTTTAAAAACTAGGATCTGATGTGATGGTCCTAACACTTAATTTTACATTATAATTTTAACAAATAAACTCAAATAACAAAACGTGCAACTGAAATCAGCTGGTACAAATGACTATGCGGTGCTAAACATGGCTCGTGAACAACTCGTCTTCTCTAAAGACTATAATGAATCTGCAAAATCTTAAAGCGTGTAGAAGCAAGCTTCTCACCATGAGTTAGGCGTAGGTCTTTTAAGAATTTTGCGAAACCATTTTTTTACTCATTTTATAAATCAATTAACAAGCCAAATTAATTAGTTTCATAATAAATTTTGTTAAATGAGTTAAATACGTTAAAATACCTAACTCACTTTCATAGTGTAAGGCCCCGTTACCGGTGCCCTACTTTTGACGTTGGATTTACTCATAAACACAGTTCTTAATATCAGAGTTAAATAAACTTTGCGCGGAATATAAAACATTCATAAACATTACATAACAATTGTCAACTTGTATCAAACATTCTTGTCTTTCAAAATTAAAACGTTAAATATAAAACATTGTGAGTCTTCAGATGTCAGACTCTTTTTCTTCTGCCATGTGACCCCGCTCAAGCCAGCTGTCTCATTCTGCTCACCTGCGTGCATACTAAAAGTCAGCTACTCTGAGTGAGTTTTAGTTAATCACACATTATACAATACATACACTTACCTTCAATTATGCATCCGAAGATACATAATAATTACTTTACTGATTTACTTCCATAACATAAGTTCATATATACGTTCGTACTTTATTACTTTCGTACTACATAAATTTCCTTCCTTTTCTATCTCGGATATTATTAGGTCCGATCCCTTCCTTTTCTATCTCAGATATTATTAGGGTCTGATCCCTCTTCCTTTGTCTATCTCAAATATTATTAGGGTCTGATCTCTTTCTTGCCTATCTCAGATATTATTAGAGTCTGATCCCTCTTTCTTCATCTTCGTGCATACACATAATTTCTTTAATCATTCACACACATCCATACGTTATGCATATATCTATCATACACGTTCAACTATCATATATATGCCTCCCTTGTTAACACGTGCAATATCCGAAGATCGTTCACGTATCGACAAGCTTTAGTTTACATTTAAGATATACATACATAACTTGTAAATCATACATGACATACACTTACCATTTAAGGTAAATGTATTAACTATTACATCGAGTATGCACACAGCCCCGAAAATGTAACAAGGCAATGAGGCTAGAAACTCACCTGAATGCGGTTACGTTCACCGTTTATGGTTATTCCCTTCTTGAGCTGTGCACGGCTAACTGTATAATAATTACATGCATCAATTAACTATTACTACTCATATCGTATTTCTATCTTTATATAACCCACAACGAACGGGGGTCCGGGGGCAGCGCCCCTGGCAGCGGGGTTCTAGGGGCGGCATCCCCTAGCAGGGTCCAAGGGGCAGAGCCCCTGGCTGGGGTCGAGCTGCCAGGTCAGCTTGAAAAAATTTTATTTCCATTAACTATCTTAACACATTTTCCATTAGAATTTTAATTATTATTATTATTTTCTGACTTAAAATGTTCGAGGGTTTCTTTGTAATTAAACCATTCTTCTCAAGCCCATTGACTGTTCTGTCATTCTATCAAACTTCTAGTTCGTTAACTGGTTCTTAGTGAATTGGGTTATCATAACGAACTGGTCCTTATAACGATTTGGACCCTCTAACGAACTGGTCCTTTGACGAGTCAGTCCATATAACGAACCAGTCCATGTAGCGAATTGGACCTTCTAATCCGTTATCTCTTTTAACGAATGGTCAAAGCGAACTGGGAGTTAGTTCGTTATCTTATCCCTAACGAATTTGAATACGAACCAACTCTAGTTCGTGAGGCTTCCTTTAACGAATCATCAGACGAATTACCCCTAGTTCATTAACTCTCTGTTAACGAATTAGGGTTAGGTCAGAGAATGCCAGAAACATTCTTTGACATAACCTTCCCCGTACCCGCCGCCGGAAAACCGCGGCTTCACCGGAAAAACGAGATTTGACTCGTTTTCCACCATTTTTCGTCCCGTTCGATCCAGATCTGAGCTAGGGTGACTCCTAAGCTCATATTAGGTTCAGTTTATACCCGATTCCACCTGGATATCGTGACTTTAACGGTGTCGGCTCGTCGTTTCATGACTAAATCTAACGGTTTGAGTTCATACACTATCATATTATTATTACATCGGGTTGATGCTCGGTTTCTCTTGGTGATTTCGGCTAGAGAGAGATGAGAGAGAGCTAAGTGTGTGTTTTTGATGGTGTATGGAATATGTGTAAACTGAATAGATTATTTGGTAATTAAGGTTTATATAATAATGGATCATGGGCTTAAGCCCATGGTCCTTCTTTCTTTCCTTTATAATCCAAGTCCATAACCCATATCCATTTAACCCAATACTAGCCCGACTCATAATAATTCGTATTTTCATTTATTAACCGAAACTAGAAAACGGGATGCTACACATAGGAATTACAATTTCATCTCGCGTATACAACAAGTCCTTTAACCCCCCCCCCCCCGATATAATGCTAAATATATATATATATATATATATATATATATATATATATATATGTTTCCCTTGTATATTTTATTTAATATTTATTTGATTTATGTTCATTTATAGTCCAGATTTGTATAATACTAACATTATTATGTTTTGTAGGTTCCGGGAGTTGATCGTGATCGAAAAGAGCGAAAAACGAGTCAAAACGAGAAGCCAGAACGCATCAGGAAATGAACCGGAAGGAGAATCGGCCGGTCCGACCTGCCCCTCATAATCATAGTGCCACGCCGCGGGGCCATGGGGGTCAGTCATGGTCGCGCGGCACCAAGACCCAATATTTCCAAAAAGTTTCCGATTTTGTCAGTTGTGGGCTCTGTTTCAGTATAAATACATCCTTAACCTTGTAACATTCTGAAATTTCAAATAATAATATTTTATATTGATCTGTTATGACGGGAAAAGTTTACTTGAGTTACTAAGGGAATAATAAAATAATTAAGATGGAAAGGTAAGTATGCCAATAAGAGGGAATTAATTATGGACTAAAAATGAAAGTTGTGCCTTAGGACCATGGACTTAAGGGAGTATAAATACCCCCTTAAACCCTAATCCTTTCCATTTCCATCCATCTTATTCTCTACACACTCAAAACACACACATACTAACTTACGGCCGCAAGCAAGAACAAGAATCAAGATCAAACCAAGCTAAAAATTGGATAGATCTTTGATATACAAGCAACATACAAGATTAATATTTCATAACAAGCTAGCCGTGACCTAATAACCGTATTAAGGTATGCTCTTGATCTTAAAGATTACGTTTTTATGAACGAATAATCATGAAGCTCAAACCTAGAGTAGATCGGGTTTAGACAAATCATAAAGTTTCAAACTTGATGTTAAGGATGGACTCAATCTACTCATTAGCTAAGGATCTAGCTAAAATGGGTTTAAAATCAATAAAGATTTTAGCTTTATACCTAAATCGGGTTTTGAAAGTAATAAAGGTTTAAGCTATATGCTAGAAACGAGTTAAATCTTGATAGTAGGATGATATTGGACGTTAAATAGTCATGGAGAATAGGAATGATGGTTAAAATTTATGATATGAACTGTTAAACAGTTGCCTAAGCTGGGAATGAAATAAAAGATAGAAAATAAAGATTGATAGTATCAGATAAGAGATCTCGGTCAACACAAGAATTCAGCCAACATGAGTTCTCGGTCAACGGGAAGTCTCGGTGACCTGAGTTCTCGGTGACCATGGGTTCTCGGTCAAAGCATAGGTTCTCGGTCAACATGGGTTCTCTGCCAAGAGTTCTCGGCCACTTGGAATTATGGTGGCCTGTGGGCCTGAACCCAATTGGGCCCAGATGCTATGATGAGCAATTGGACCAGATTTAACTAAGTCCGCAAGTGCTAGGCCCATGTCCTATTTAAAACAAACTAGCCCATCATCCGAGCTTAACAAACAAGCCTAACTTAGAAAATACACTGGTTAACTAAATACCAACATAATCAATTATACGGTTAATTAACAAATATATATATATATAACAGTTAGCCATGCAGAATTAAGGAAGGGGATAACGGTTAACAGTGAACGCAACAGGATCCAAGTGAGTTTCTAGCCCCATTCCATGTTATGTTTTCGGGGATGTGTGCATACTTGATGTGATTGTTAATACAATTATCCTAAGTGATAAGTGTATGCCTTTTGTGATTATGTTAAAGGTATGAATGATTGCTTGTCGATTCGTGAACGATCTTTGAATATTGCACGTACTGTCAAGTTAGAATGCATGAATAATGTATGTGTAATATGTATGTATATATGTATGAATGTAAAATGATGTATGGTTGTATGGTAACTAAGAGGGAACCTGAACCTAATAATACTCGAGGTAAGAGGGAACCAAACCCTAATAATATTCAAGGAAAGAGGGTACCGGGCCCTAATAATACTCGAGGCAAGAGGGAACCGAACCCTAATAATATTCGAGGCAAGAGGGAATCAGACCCTAATAATACTCGAGGAAAGTAGGGCGTAATGCTCTTTAAAACGTAAGTTATGAAGGTAAGTAAGTATAAGACAAAAGTATGAAAGTATGATCAAAAGTGTGTAAGTATGAATGTGTTGTATGTTGTATGATTAACTAGAACTCACTCAGCGTAGCTGACTTTTAGTATGCACGCGGGTGAGTAAGATGAAGCAGCTCGCTTGAGGGGAACACGTGGCAAATGAATAAGAGGCTGGCATATGAAGACTTAAGACGTTTATTAATTTATGTTTTAAATTGAAAGACAACATGTTTGTTAAGACATAGTTATGGATTAATATGTAATGTTTTTATGAAAGTTTAATATTCCGCGAATGTTTTAATTAACTATGATGATTAGAACTATGTTAATGAGTAAATCCAACGTCCAAATGTGAGGCACCGGTCACGGGGCTTTACAAACCTTAACCTGAAGAACCTTCGAATTAGAGCCGAATTTGGAGTTTCTTGGAGCATATTTTGGAGTTATTTGGCGGTTTTGAAGGCAAGGAATCACTCGGTGAAGCGCTACTTGTTCAAGATTGAAGACTATGGGTTTTATCGCTTTTAATCTTTCGTTTCTATTGTTTTTCACCATGATTTCTTTTATTATTATTTTATTTGATTTTAAGATGCTTGGCTAAACATTATTAGACCGCTTAGGCTTATGATGAACCATCATTGATGTTTTGATTTTAGTTGGATTGTTTATTTCGTTATGGTTATATGATTCAGTAAACTATTTGATTTTACTTGATTGATGCGTATGTGTACTTGGTTTTGGTTGTTCTAGTTTTATTATTCCACATTATCCTTGGTGATTGTCTTTCATATAATAGGATTTTGTTAGGTCATTTACTATGTGTTCTTGACTAGTTTGTGGTTGATTTGCAACAAAACCATAGGAATTATTAGTCAAACGAATAAAAGTGTGCCGCTAACCTAGAAAGCTGTAAGGTGATAAGTTATTGTTAGATCTTTGTTGATTAAGATTGCTAGATTTAGTTCTTCGTAAGGAGTCCATCTAGGTTTGATTAATTAACCTTGTCTAGTGAGTCAATTGAGTTTATTAAATTAACTTTGATTTCCGCTCTGTAAGGTAGGATTTCACTATAAAGGTACTCTTTCATAAATTAATTAGATAATCGTAATTTATAAACTGGTGTGCCTTAAAACTTGTTAGAAACTCACAGGTGTCTTCTTGATGGGTCAGGGGTCATGTTCGGGTTCTCTTTTAAGTGTCTATTTTACGATCTCAGTTTCATAACTATTATTTTCCAACTATTTGATAACTGAAACTTTGGGGATTCAAACCTACGTAGTTACTTTCGTCATCTGAATTAATCTAAGTAATTTACTAGTTTATTAATCTCTTAATTAATTATAGATTTTATTAGTTTATTATTATAATAATTAATTAGGGTTTAAGTAATCATTATAGTTTGTTATTATTTAAATAATTAGGGTTAAGTTTTAGTTTAATAATAATTAGTTTAAAAAACCCCACCTTTAATAATAATATTTAAATAGTCATGTCAGTTAGTCGAGTCTAATTGGCTAGTTACGTAATTTAAAAAGTCTCGTGGGTTCGATATCCGGACTTACTTAGATGTACTTTAATCGACTGGTACGCTTTCCAGTTAGTGGTTTAAGTTAAGTTTAAGAGTTTAGAGTATTACTTGGTGTCTAGATTAGCATATACTAAATTGTTTGACGACTTTTAGCACCCCCCCCCCCCCCCGTTTGAAGCATTCGTTAAATTTCAAAACCCGAATTATAACCCGTTTTAAACTTTCGGATTTAGTAAATTCTATTTTTAACATTTAATAATATTATTCCATCTTTATGATTTTAATCCTAAACTCCATTTTATACGTTAACTATATTTATTCAAGTCTAGAGTTATTTCACGTGTTTTCATGTTCGATATTCCATTAACTCATTTTAACACTATTTTAAATGATTTCAAAGGTCTTTCAACTCATTTTTATGATAATAAACTTAGTTGAATATATTCTTTATCTTTCAACTCAACCTTTAGGATCATTTTAAAGGTTTTGAATATTATTCATGTCCATTAACATGTATTGAGCAAATTTAATTCTTTGTTATCATCTTTGGCCATGTTTACATATAAATAGAGATCATTTGCTTCCCATTTCACTTTGCCACAAATCAATTTACAAAGTATTGTTATTATTCTCTCATTTTGGTGTATTTTGTCTACTTTGACTTTCAAAAGTCAAAGCGATCGAGTTTGAAGCTTCTTATTTTTTATTATTGTGTTCAATCCTCGGGTATGTTTGTGTTATTTCCGTCATGCTTTAATAGTTTAAAATATGATGTTATTATTAATTTAACATTAGTATTAGTTCATCTAATGTGAACTTGACTCGCTTATGCATGTATTCGGTTTCGGTTTAGTTAATTTTACCATATCTAAAACCAAATTCTTTTCATTTATTATTCTAGAAATATTATTACCAAGCCGGAAATGAACCCGACATAAAAGGTTGAGTTCAAGTCCAATAAAAAACGAACCACTCGCTTAAACTCATTTTTGGCCCGTTGCATGCATGCTTCTCCTCAAGAGTTTTCTCCCAACCTTTTGGCATGCCAGAATCCGGCCCAAACATTGACAATCTCCATATTTCATCACATTTAGGTGGTTGGTTTACCTCTTTCTTTTCTTGTTGTTTATTCCTTATCATCTCTAACCTCATTCACTTTCTCATTCCATCTTTTCGCCTCCATGCTACCATTTAGCTCATTCCTGTCAGTCACAAAACATTCCTCTTTTATGTGATCCTTGCTCAAGGATACACACTTGTCAACAAGAGGGTTATTAGCATTTTCAAACAATGATAACTGGTTCTCACTGTGTCCACACTTGATTCCCAATACTCCATTAGCACAATCAATTACCGCATGTGTTGTGACAAGGAATTTCCTACATAATATGGCTGCAGGTTGTGTATTATTCACCCGTTTAGCGTAGTCAAGTACACGAAATTTAACTCGGTAGCAGAATTCCACCACATGAACCATTAAACTAGTTAACATGCCCCAAGGGAGTGTATGAGTTTGATCTACCAACACCACAGTGGTGCTTACCTTTTCTAACGGGGCAAATTCATACTGATCATTCAAACTACGGGGCATGATACTAACACATGCTCCAAGATCTAGAATCGCCTGATCAGTTTCAAAATTCCCTAATTTGGATTATAAAAATGGCACTCGCGGGTCTTGGGTTTACTTGGGGTGGTATTATTCTCCACCTTGTCATCTTTTGTGTTGGTCAATTTACCATTTAAGCATATATCACAAGAACCATTTTTTCAAAAAAACAAATGTTTCATTTGTCTTTAATTCTGTTTTATTTTGGAAAATTGTTTCATTTTGACTAACATCTTTCACCACCCTCTCAACAAATTGTGGTGCGAAACAACTTGAACACTAGAAATTTCCAAATTAGGTAAAAGACTTACCGCATTGATGTGAATATTGTTTCCTTCGTGGAGCTTGAGTATAAATGTTGTGGGTTGGTTGTGGTGTCACTTGGAAGTTGACCCGCATTATTATGTTATTTTGCCACATCAGAGGCTAGCTGGCCTCTCTGTTTCTCTGTAACATCTCGGGTTTTCCGAATATCTTATAATATCCATTGTTCGAACCGTTTTCGTTTACGGGAAATTTTAATAAACAAAAACTTCGTTTATGAGTTAAAAATCATTTATTATTATTATTATTATTATTTATTATTATATTTTATTAACTATCTAAAAGAATTTTCAATTTACACTCTAAACATAAGTTTTACCCCCACTTTGCATCCACACAAGAAGTTAAGGGATAGTTTGCCAATCTGATTATAATTATATTATTATAAAAGTCCAAATCCATTTTTAAGGTCCAAACCTGTATTCATTAACCGTTTATGCTCAACCCGTTTTCTTTTTAGTACCTTAATTCTTGGATTATTTTTGGAATCAGTTCATCAAATCGTTTATTATGCCAGAAATCAACTAAACCGACATAACTATTATAGGAAACAAGATCAATAAGATTGGGTTTATCAAATTAAACCTACCCGTCCTAGCTGTGTTGTTAGTGTACCATATAGAGAGAAAAATAACTCAATTAAATTAGCATACATGATGTGTGCTGTGTAGCTTGTATGAATATGATAGATTGGATATTTAGCTTTTGCACAATATCGTGTTATAAATTTATAAAGTGATTTCTACAAAGACTAAACACACAAAAAATAGGCAAGTGTATCTATCGTATATGTAGAATAGTATTGGTAAGAACCAAGTATCGATCCGTGGACACAAATGTTTCAAATGATGAATCGTTGTTTTACTTTAATCGGAGGTTTTAATCATTTTAGGGTTAATTTTTGAACTTTTTATAAAATATAAATAATTATATATAATATATATGTGACCAAGACGAGAGATTCTAAACGAGTAGTGTAAGGCCCCGTTCCCGGTGTCTCACTTTAGCGTCGGATTTACTCATAAACACAGTTCTACAAATCAGAGTTTATTAAAACTTTTCGCGGAATATAAAACGTCAATCATTCTACAAATCATTAAATCTTTTCTTTGATACCATAACACAAAACATTATATTTAAAACATCATTTCTTCTATCTTCAGATGCCAGCCGTTCAATCCATTCCATGTGCCATCCTTATGCTAGCTCTTTGGTTAGATCACCTGCGTGCATACTAAAAGTCAGCTACGCTGAGTGAGTTCTAGTTAATCAAGCAACTTATCATACAACCACTACATATATCATATACGTATTTGAAGACACGTAGCCCACTATCTGACCTGCTCACCTTACCACTTAACCTCTTATTTACCCCTACCACTTAGCCACTTAATAACGAATGACGTTATGCCACTTTGCCACTTTAATAACGTATAACGTTATGCCACTTTGCCACTTTGATAACAAAGTCACGTATAGGCTTACCCTACCACGTACTATCGTCATGCCACTAACACTCTTACTAGACTCTTGCCACTTCTAACACACTCTACCTCTACTTGTCTACAAAACACTTCATATCATTACATAATAAGCAAGTCACATCATAGCATTCGTACACACTAACAACCAATTGGCAATCACTATCCTTGGCGATACGTGCAATATCCGAAGATCATTCACGCATCGACAAGCATTATATAATAGCTACCTCGTATAACATCTATAGCATACACTTACCACTTAAGGTAAGTGTATTCACACTTCACATCGAGTATGCACACAGCCCCGAAAACATAACAAGGAAATGGGGCTAGAAACTCACCTGAACTCGGTTACGTTCTCTGTTAATAGTTATTCCCTTCTTGAGTTGTGCACGTCTAACTGTATAAAAATTACACATATCTATTAACTATTTCTATCCATATCGTATTTTCTAGTTCAACTACAACCCACAATGAACGGGGGTCTGGGGGCAGCGCCCCTGGCAGCGGGGTCTAGGGGAGGCAACCCTTAGCAGGGTCCAATGGGCAGAGCCCCTGGCTGTGGTCGAGCTATGATTTTAAAGTATTATTTAATTCGCCCACTTGTTTGCTATAACGAATTAAGCCTAATTCGTTATCACAACACTGTCTAATTCGTTATCAAAACACCGCCTAGTTCGTTATCTTGACTTAGCGAACTTAGTGAGCTAATTCATTATCTTTCCATGACTAATGGATGAGTAACGAATCAGCTAACATGGTCTGATTCGTTATCCTCATTCGTCATTTCTCCTTAACGAATCACTTAGCGAGCTGCTTCTAGTTCGTCCTCCCACCTTAACGAATTGCCATAACGAACTGGCTACCCTTCCGTTAACGAATCACCGCTAATTAGTTAGAATTCCGTAACGAATTAGGGTTAGGGTTTTGTCAGACGTCAGACGTCACATCTGATGTGACACAACCTCCGGCGCCGCCGTTGCCGGAAAAACGTGAATCTCGCCGGAAAAGCGAGATCTCACTCGTTTGGCCACCGTTTTCACAGTTTTTCGTCCCGTTCGATCCAGATCTGAGCTAGGGTGATCCCTAAGCTCATATTAG
This sequence comes from Bidens hawaiensis, assembly GCF_021521415.1. Taxonomy (NCBI): domain Eukaryota; kingdom Viridiplantae; phylum Streptophyta; class Magnoliopsida; order Asterales; family Asteraceae; genus Bidens; species Bidens hawaiensis. Next base: position 13,648 of record NW_027502441.1, on the reverse strand, counting down.
GTTCAGTTTATGCCCGATCCACCCGAATCTCGTGACTTCAACGGTTTAACGGTGTCGGCTCGTTGTTTCGTGACTAAATCTAACCGGTTTGTATCTCTACAATATCATACTATCATTACCTCGGGTTGATGCTCGGTTTCTTCTTCTATTTCGGCTAGAGAGAAAGTAGGATGAGAGAGAGCTAAGTGTGTGTTTTGTGTGGTGTATGGAATATGTGAAATGAAAGGATTAAAGGGTGATTTAAGGCTTAAATATTATGGATCATGGGCTTGAGCCCATGTTCCTTCCTTATTAATCCAAGTCCATAACCCATATCCATTACCCAACACTAGCCCGACCCATGCTAACTCCTACTCTATTTATTATTTCTCCGCTAACCCGAGTAAACTTTCTCACCAAAAATAAATAGTATAATTAATATTAATTTAGAAATTTCGGGATGTTACAAGTAGTTCAATTACGTGAATGTTACTATCTAAGATCAAGAATCCACTCCATTTTAGCATTGATAATTAATATTCAAACATGTGGTAAACTTGTCGTAGCAATATATGATAGATAGCTCCTTAAACCTTCAGTGAGCATCTTTGGCACTAAGGAGGTAACGTGCACAATTTAAAGTCTACCATTTCCTAATGTCATGCCACCTCAATGATGTCAATTTAAGTTGGCAAGTAGTTTTGTAAAGTAGAAAGATTAGGACTGACTTCGATTTCTCAAATACCAATTCTAACAACTTCGGGTGGTTGTAGTTAACTCATCAAAAGATAATTGTAATATAACCATGTACTTTACTAGACTACACCACATGTTTTGTATAATTATCAAGTAAAACAAAGCTTCTTCATAGATTTTAGATGGTAAAAGGAGTTTAGCTCATAATAAGCATGATGATAAACATTAAGATGATTGATGATAACAAATACATGATTAAACCTGGAACAATCTAACCAAATGTAGATGAATCTTCCTTCTTAATGATGATGATGATGGTTGATGATGATGATTGATGGTGATGACCTCCAAGCCTTCAAACTCTTCACTAAATCTTCTATGTGAGTGTTAGTGTGTGTTTTTATAAGAGAAAACCGGATAGAATTCTTTTCAAGGCACACCAAATGAGTGCAACATGAGCCACTATTTATAGGCAATCTGGAGAGAGAAGCACGGCCCCGTGCTTACGTAGGCACGCCCCCGTGTTTTATAGTGACATATGCTAAATTCATTTTGTCTTTTCTAGTAGATATCCACGGCCCCGTGGTTGAGAGGCACGGCCCCGTGCTTTTGTTCCCAGTTTTTGTCTTTTCTTGTAAATTTTTGTCTTTTCTGGTGTTCAGAAGCATGGATGCGTGTTTCTTTGTTTTTCTTGTGTTTTCTTCTGTTTTTCTTCGTCTCTTTGTTTGTTTCTTCATTTGGAGCTTGGTTTCACTTGAAATTACATTTTATTATGATAATTAGCCTTTTATGCTATGTTATTTGATAGAAATTGCAGTTTTTAGAGATTATTTGATGCCGAAAAGATGTATATTTTTATGTACATCAAACATCCCCACACTTGAACATTGCTTATCCTCAAGCAATATATTTTATAAATACTCTCTAAAAACAGCAAATTTAGATTATGACCACCCCTTAAGTGAGCTCCAAAAAAATGGGAACAAAATAACCAATCGTAATTAGTATTAGTGATAAAACGGAATTTTGTTTTTATGAGCCTCCGTTTATGCAAAACGTCACGTTCTCACAAAGTTCACTCACACTCGGCTTTATATCTGATCATACCTGTGATGTATGTATGTGAACACTCTTAGTAATAACGCAACCTGTAACAAATAAGCTTGTAACAAGTTCAAATCTTCACCTTTTTGAAGGGTTGCATAGATTAGAAGGTAACATAGGTCGGTTTTGTGCGAGTTGGGATTTTTGGTGTTTTGTGGTGGATAAGGGCTCTTGTTTGAGGATGGTAAGTACAACTTTTCTGGTAATCAGGGATTATGAGATGTCTTCGATGGTTAGCTTTTCATCCCGAGATATATATTATTATATATATATATATCTATACATATATATTTTAAACAATGACTCTTTTAAGGTCAGATCGTCAAACCAGTTTTATCGAGGATGTGGATTAGTTCTTCCTCAATCATGTTCTGAACATAACTTCCAATTCTAATGGATCGTTCGGCTTTGAGCCTAATAGCCCCCATCCTCATTAGTTCGGTATATTTATGCTGAGACTGAGTTTGACTTTTTCTACATCTTCCTTCGTGGGACCAGTTTTCGCATCCTAAGCATCGTTCGTATCTTTTTTTCTCTTCTCTTCATTGCATTTTTGGAAATTCCACAAAATGGTGGCCTTTGTTCGTCTTGGCGCCACTTTTTCCTCACCTCATTGCTTAAGAGAAAGATTCTCTCCCTAAGTTCTAGAGGCAACCTAGGTTTCGTGAAGTGTATGCAGCAAAGGAAATTGAAATCGAAAGAATGCATTTCCAGTTCTTTAGGGTATGCCGGTAAAAGACCAGTGTTGTATTTTACCGGTGAGATGGATAAAGTGAAAGGGTTTTGGTTAAGGTTTTTGGGTTTCGTAATTTGGCAAATGGTTTGATGGAATTGTGACAACATTACCTTCTTCCTTATACAATTCTTCGTGTGGTCTTGAAATGAATAATTGCGACAAGTTCTAAATCACAAGAAACATATGACTCACTCAAAGCTTCCGAATATTTATATGGCATGAGGTTTATCTCACAGTAACGGAGGAATTGGGTATTAACGCCATATTTTGCATAAATTTATTCTCAATATTACAAAACTTCTTTTTACTTTTTCACTTTCCTTTGGTTATTGGAGTAATGATTGGTTATTTGCGAAAAAATTTTCTTGGATTTCTCTTCAGGTTTTATAAAAATAATCTTTGTTTTCCGCAAAAAATATTTGTAGATTAGAGAATTTGTATCATTATTTGAGCAAGCAGTTGGTCAAGTAATTCCCCTCCCCACACTTGAATCTCACATTGTCCTCAATGTGGAAAGATTCATGAATAAGATAAAAATTCTAATTGAGTATAGTGGGTTAAAATGGAGATTTACTTCCCTACGGGTTAACGAAATATCGACAGAGCGTCCCCTGTGTATCGTCCGTTTTCCTATTTTTGTACCTGTATACTATAAAACAGCAAACAACCATAAAAAATCAAGCATAGACTGCTGAAAATTGGGTATGGAATCTCCATCCCTTGCCCTATCGGGCTAAATTAGTACCTACCATAATGTCTTTGGCACCCACGGCCATAAAAGTATTCAAACCAACCAATAAACAAACAAACAAGTATGACAGAAAGTAAATTGTTTAAAACACACATAATAATGTCAAACAGTACTGCCAACCCATGCCCATGCCCATGCTTGACCTACCAGTGCCGCCAGTCATCAGTTACCCGTGTCCGGGTCAAATGGTCCCCACTGCCTGTCCATGCGATAGCCCAATCGATCAATCTCTCGCCTCGTCTCTGCATATTCGGCTGCTCGTTGTGCATCTAATGCAGCCATCTGCTCTGTAATCCTGTTAAATGAGGCGGTAGTGTTAGCTGAGAATTAATCAATGAGTCCATATATACCCTCAAAAGAGTATCGGCTGTCGTATGACGAGCTGGGGCCGGCCCCTGATGAAGATGGGCCTCCTCGCTGATGGTAGGTGCGACGGCGGTACTGTCTGGATGGTGTTTCTTGTCCTTCGGGCATATCCTGGAGCATCATCTCTGTAGGGTCTTCTGGATCCCAAACCTTGTTATACCTGTCACAAAATCTCCACACATCGGGTTTCTGCCCTATTCGCTGAATCATTTGCATGCCTTCACAATAGTCAAGGCTGAGAGCTATCAGATCTGGGCTTCGGGTCCCTTCTGTATCCATATGATAAGCTTCATAGAGGTTGTAGATCCATGGCCCGCCAAAGATCGGTGTGTTTCCTTTGGCGTTTGCAATTGTTGTGAACATCTTGCAGAATAAATACGTGATGTTGCACGGGACATCATTCTTCATGCAGTAAAGTGCCCAAAGATCCTTTAAATTAACAACCCCCTCGCTTTGACCTCTCGTAGTGACACGGTGACTGAGCAAGCGGTGAATGTATCTCATCAGTGGGTCACGTAGTGCAGTGCTCTTTGAAACACTTGCATTGTAGTTTTCAGTTCCGTAGCTTAGTTGTTCCCATGCCTCTAAACGTGTGTTTCCTGCCTCGTCATCGTCATCCCCGTCTTCATCTGCAAATGTTGTTCCAGCCCTGAACCAAATTTCTTGGTCCGTTTATGCTTCTGTGTAAATGCCCAGATCGATTCCGAGTTGAGTGAAAGAAGTTGTATACCATTCACCCCCACATCTAAATTCAATGGCGTCCTCATCCCACAAGTCCGGCTTCTTGGTCTTAATTTGGAAAAAAGCTAAAAACTCTTTCGTCAGTTCTGTTACCGCTTCTCCCCTGTAACATCCCGAAATTTTTATATTGTTAAATAAAAGAAAGTTATGTTTAGTAATTTCACGTTTTAGTTATTTAATGTCGAGTAAGGAACGGGTCTTGGGCTTAGTTATTTTATGAACTCGGCCTGTCTCGACCCGTAGGAAGCCAACCCGAGCCTAACCAAACCCGTAGTATATAAACGAAAGTTCTTGACACTTCCACCATTTTTCACCATCTTCCTTCACTTACACCCACCCAAACACTCTCATTTCTAGAGAGAGAAGCTAGAGAGAGAAAGTTCTCAAATCACTAATCCGAGTCCACAATCTAGTTCCTAATCGTTTTTGGTAAGTCCCTCTCGGAAATCATCCGTTTTCATAACCATTTTCGAGCTCAAATCGAGCAAAAACTCCCATTTTCGTAACTTGAGTTTTCGGGTCAAAAACCGCCTTGTTTTGGTGTCAAAATGCAAGCTTTTGTGTTTAAAAGTACAAGGAATCGATAGCCCTTTCAATCCCGAGCATTTCCATGTCAAAAACTTCGATTTTGGGTCAAAAATCTGGAAAATCTGGAAAACCCGTGGGTTTCTCCGTCGCCCAGCTTGAAGGAGTCGAATCAGACTCATTCGATCGAACCAGTCGATCGAATCAGTCCATTCGATCGAATGCGTTGATCGAACAAGTCCAGTCGACCGAATAGGGAAGCAACCGAATAGTCTCCAACTCATTCGATCGAATGAGTTTTGTATTCGATCGAATGAGTGTTGTATTCGATCGAACGTGTTCCTATTCGATCGAACGTGTTCCTGTTTGATCGAACGTGTTCCTATTCGATCGAACGTGTTCCTATTCGATCGAACGTGTTCCTATTCGATCGAATCAAGCCAGAACCAAGCTGTTTCCGAGTTCGCCTAAGGTTTAACTTCGCCTGAAGCGAAGTTCGTTTATAAAATGAATTAAAAACCTAATGGAAAATGTGTTAAGGCAGTTATCGAAAACGAGTAGTAGTAGTTAATTGATATGTGTAAATATTATACAGTTAGCCGAGCCCAGTTAAAGAAAGGAATTTCAATCAACGGAGAACGTAACCGTATTCAGGTGAGTTTCTAGCCCCATTTCCTTGTTATGTTTTCGGGGCTGTGTGCATACTCGATGTGAAGTGTGAATCCACTTACTTTAAGTGGTAAGTGTATGCTATAGCTGTTATATGAGGTATATATTTATAATGCTTGTCGGTACGTGAACGATCTTCGGATATTGCACGTATCGCCAAGGATAGCGATTGCCAAGTGGTTGATAGTGTGTATGAATGATGTGATGTGACTTGTTCACTACGTAAATACTAAACTAATATGAGTGTGACCAAGGCAGGTTGAGGTAGAGTGTGTTAGAGGTAGCAGGAGTCTAGTAAGGGTGTTAGTGGCATAGCGTGAGTGCGTGATAGGGAAAGCCTATACGTGCCTTCGTTATTAAGTGGCATAGCGTGAGTGCGTGATAGGGAAAGCCTATACGTGCCTTCGTTATTAAGTGGCATAGCGTGAGTGCGTGATAGGGAAAGCCTATACGTGCCTTCGCTATTAAGTGGCATAGCGTGAGTGCGTGATAGGGAAAGCCTATACGTGCCTTCGTTATTAAGTGGCATAGCGTGAGTGCGTGATAGGGAAAGCCTATACGTGCCTTCGTTATTAAGTGGCATAGCGTGAGTGCGTGATAGGGAAAGCCTATACGTGCCTTCGCTATTAAGTGGCATAGCGTGAGTGCGTGATAGGGAAAGCCTATACGTGCCTTCGTTATTAAGTGGCATAGCGTGAGTGCGTGATAGGGAAAGCCTATACGTGCCGTTGTAATTAAGTGGCTAAGCTGTAGGGGTAATTAAGTGGTTAAACAGTGGCATGTTAGACAGTGGACTATGTGTCTTCGGATACGTATATATATATTGTATGAAGTGGTTGTATGATAAGTTGCTTGATTAACTAGAACTCACTCAGCGTAGCTGACTTTTAGTATGCACGCAGGTGAGCTGATTATAGAGTTAGCATGAGGATGACACACGGCATGGATTGAACGGCTGGCATCTGAAGAAAGAAGTAAAGATGTTTTAAATATAAAGTTTTGTGTTATGGTATCAAAGAAAAGATTGAATGATTTGTAACAAATGATTGATGTTTTATATTCCGCGAAAAGTTTTAATAAACTCTGATTTGAAGAACTGTGTTTATGAGTAAACCCGACGCGAAAGTAGGGCTTCCGGTAACGGGGCCTTACAAGTTGGTATCAGAGCATAAGTTCGAGAGATTTAAGCATCCTACATGCTTAGACTCGAACAGAAAATGGGATTTAAGTAAGAAAGGAAAGAAGATGCCAGTTCAAGAATGCCATGTGTCGCTCAAGCAAGATCAGTAAAGGTAAGGTGTATGATTAAATGATATATGTTAATGAGAAAAGAAAGATATGTGAACGTTAGGGATAGGAATAATTGATTGTTTGATTTGACAAACTGCTTATGTAGAACCAGCACAAATGGACTCATAAAGGGAAGTGTATAGGACACGGAAAGTAACGTGATCAGCTAATCACAACTGGCCACTGTTATTACCTGTTAGCCTTACTATCCTTGTACTAGATAGATCCTTGAGTGATGATGTTTGTGTTTTCCCTTTTAGATTACGATGGCTGGAGCTGGAGAATTTGTTGAAACTGGGGGTCGCACTGGGCGTCGTGGCAGGCCTCGTCTTGTCCGGCAACCCTCGGTGGAAGAAGCTTCCCACACCGAAGATGAAGGAAGCGCAGCTGGAGGAGACCAGAACAACAACGAAGAAGTTCAACTTAGCCCTGCAGTTCAAGCAGCCATTGTTCAAGCTGTAGTTGCTGCTGTGAAGAACCTGAATCCCGAAGGGTCTGCTGGAAGCCGTGAACGAACCGTTGAAGGGGCAGGTGGTAATAATAGAAAGAATGACGAGAGGGAAAGGGATAACTCGAGTGAGGTAAAGTCTGTGAAAGATGATGAAAGGAAGAGGGGCCGAGGCGGTTGCAACTATAAGTCCTTCAAAGGTTGTGACCCGCCTAAGTTGACTGGTTTGGGAGACGCAATCGCTACCCTTCAGTGGATAACCGCCATGGATAAGGTTATCCGCATTAGCGAGTGTCGTCCTGACCAAGCAGTGGGTTATGCCACTCAGTCATTTGAAGATGAGGCCATGTACTGGTGGGAAACGGTCGAACAAAGGAAGACCCGAGAGGAGATTAAGGCCATGAGGTGGGATGACCTTAAGGAGTTAGTGATGAAAAGGTTCTGTGCTGATGCTGAGGTTGAGAGGGCCGAGATGAAGTTTCTGAATCTAAAGGCGGACAAGATGACACATCGTGAGTACACCACTGAATTCAACCGCATGTCTAGGTTGGTACCTGACATGGTGAACACCGAGGCGAAACGGATCAAGTGCTACGTTAGAGGACTTCCCCAGAAGGTCCGCATGTTGGTCAGGGCCAACAAACCTGTTACCTTTGAGTCTGCGGTCGAGTTGGCGGAGATAGTCTATGATGATCTGGCGGCGGATGATGTGGGAGTGGAAGATGAGGGAAAAGGGAAAGGAACTAAAAGAGCTGGGGATATCGTGGAACATGCAGGGAGAAGGACACAGAAGATGGCAGGGAGTGGAGCATGTAAGGTGTGTGGAAAGATGCACTTGGGGGAATGTAAGGCTGGTCCAAACCAGTGCTACCGATGTGGGAGGGAGGGGCACCTCTCCCGTGAATGCACCGAGGACCAGAAGTGTTATAGGTGTGGTAAGTCAGGTCACATAGCTAGGGAGTGTAGAGAAGCCGTGGCAGTGAGGGAAGGAAGAGGAAACGCGTGAAGGGATGGTCTATTAGCTGCTGAGGAGGTTGCAGGAGAATAAGTGGCATGTCACAGTTGTTTTATGTTTAGTAGTTAAAGAGTGTTTTATGTTACAGTTGAACCTATGTTGTTTAGCAAGCTTGAATGATTTCCTTTTATGTTATGAAGTACTTGTGACTTCTTGTGCTTTAGTATGAACGATCTATGAATTTAACTTGAATGCATGTTGGTTATAATAAATAGTTGTGTGATGGTAAAGCGTGTAAATATAAGAAGTTTTCCGTTTATAGGGAATAAGTTAGGTTTCGGGGGCGAAACCTCTTTAAGGAGGGAAGACTTGTAACATCCCGAAATTTTTATATTGTTAAATAAAAGAAAGTTATGTTTAGTAATTTCACGTTTTAGTTATTTAATGTCGAGTAAGGAACGGGTCTTGGGCTTAGTTATTTTATGAACTCGGCCTGTCTCGACCCGTAGGAAGCCAACCCGAGCCTAACCAAACCCGTAGTATATAAACGAAAGTTCTTGACACTTCCACCATTTTTCACCATCTTCCTTCACTTACACCCACCCAAACACTCTCATTTCTAGAGAGAGAAGCTAGAGAGAGAAAGTTCTCAAATCACTAATCCGAGTCCACAATCTAGTTCCTAATCGTTTTTGGTAAGTCCCTCTCGGAAATCATCCGTTTTCATAACCATTTTCGAGCTCAAATCGAGCAAAAACTCCCATTTTCGTAACTTGAGTTTTCGGGTCAAAAACCGCCTTGTTTTGGTGTCAAAATGCAAGCTTTTGTGTTTAAAAGTACAAGGAATCGATAGCCCTTTCAATCCCGAGCATTTCCATGTCAAAAACTTCGATTTTGGGTCAAAAATCTGGAAAATCTGGAAAACCCGTGGGTTTCTCCGTCGCCCAGCTTGAAGGAGTCGAATCAGACTCATTCGATCGAACCAGTCGATCGAATCAGTCCATTCGATCGAATGCGTTGATCGAACAAGTCCAGTCGACCGAATAGGGAAGCAACCGAATAGTCTCCAACTCATTCGATCGAATGAGTTTTGTATTCGATCGAATGAGTGTTGTATTCGATCGAACGTGTTCCTATTCGATCGAACGTGTTCCTGTTTGATCGAACGTGTTCCTATTCGATCGAACGTGTTCCTATTCGATCGAACGTGTTCCTATTCGATCGAATCAAGCCAGAACCAAGCTGTTTCCGAGTTCGCCTAAGGTTTAACTTCGCCTGAAGCGAAGTTCGTTTATAAAATGAATTAAAAACCTAATGGAAAATGTGTTAAGGCAGTTATCGAAAACGAGTAGTAGTAGTTAATTGATATGTGTAAATATTATACAGTTAGCCGAGCCCAGTTAAAGAAAGGAATTTCAATCAACGGAGAACGTAACCGTATTCAGGTGAGTTTCTAGCCCCATTTCCTTGTTATGTTTTCGGGGCTGTGTGCATACTCGATGTGAAGTGTGAATCCACTTACTTTAAGTGGTAAGTGTATGCTATAGCTGTTATATGAGGTATATATTTATAATGCTTGTCGGTACGTGAACGATCTTCGGATATTGCACGTATCGCCAAGGATAGCGATTGCCAAGTGGTTGATAGTGTGTATGAATGATGTGATGTGACTTGTTCACTACGTAAATACTAAACTAATATGAGTGTGACCAAGGCAGGTTGAGGTAGAGTGTGTTAGAGGTAGCAGGAGTCTAGTAAGGGTGTTAGTGGCATAGCGTGAGTGCGTGATAGGGAAAGCCTATACGTGCCTTCGTTATTAAGTGGCATAGCGTGAGTGCGTGATAGGGAAAGCCTATACGTGCCTTCGTTATTAAGTGGCATAGCGTGAGTGCGTGATAGGGAAAGCCTATACGTGCCTTCGCTATTAAGTGGCATAGCGTGAGTGCGTGATAGGGAAAGCCTATACGTGCCTTCGTTATTAAGTGGCATAGCGTGAGTGCGTGATAGGGAAAGCCTATACGTGCCTTCGTTATTAAGTGGCATAGCGTGAGTGCGTGATAGGGAAAGCCTATACGTGCCTTCGCTATTAAGTGGCATAGCGTGAGTGCGTGATAGGGAAAGCCTATACGTGCCTTCGTTATTAAGTGGCATAGCGTGAGTGCGTGATAGGGAAAGCCTATACGTGCCGTTGTAATTAAGTGGCTAAGCTGTAGGGGTAATTAAGTGGTTAAACAGTGGCATGTTAGACAGTGGACTATGTGTCTTCGGATACGTATATATATATTGTATGAAGTGGTTGTATGATAAGTTGCTTGATTAACTAGAACTCACTCAGCGTAGCTGACTTTTAGTATGCACGCAGGTGAGCTGATTATAGAGTTAGCATGAGGATGACACACGGCATGGATTGAACGGCTGGCATCTGAAGAAAGAAGTAAAGATGTTTTAAATATAAAGTTTTGTGTTATGGTATCAAAGAAAAGATTGAATGATTTGTAACAAATGATTGATGTTTTATATTCCGCGAAAAGTTTTAATAAACTCTGATTTGAAGAACTGTGTTTATGAGTAAACCCGACGCGAAAGTAGGGCTTCCGGTAACGGGGCCTTACATCCCCTTTGACCCAGAACCCGTCTCCATGGTCCTCTCACAGTGTTCTTGTAACGGTTCCATTGGTTGACGTGTTTCAGAGTGTCTTTGCATGCATAGAAGTTGGCTTCTGGATGTCTTCGGTTAAGATAAGTTAATCTTGCATGGGCCTTTCTGTCTCTTGCATCTGCAATTTACACCCAAATTAGCCAAATTTCATCAAAAATTTTCAATTTGCTGGAACAGAGAGCAAAGCACGGCGACATGCTATCAGAAGCACGGTGCCGTGTTGTTGCTACTGCTCAGTTTCTTTTGATTTTGATTTTTGGTTGATCACGATTCGTGTTGTTTTGTGCACGGCTCGTGTTTTAATACTGATTTCTACCCTACTTAGATTCGAACCCTCGTTTTCAACTGGTTATAACAATCGGGTTTTATTAGTTGCTGGATATTCATCTCAAGATCCAAAACCCGAATTGTTTTTTTCAATTAAACCTTAACAATCAAACTTTCAACATTCCATTCATCCTATACTAGTAGAATAACCCATATTATTTTCGAGTTTAGACCCGATTTGGTCAATTCGAGAGATTTTAGGGTTAAACTAGACCTAGAATGATGAATTCGAACAATACAATTGTTAAATTAACATACCTTTGGTTCGAGATTGAAGAATCGATGAAGGAATTAGTGAAATTAAGGTTGGTCGGCGGTTTATAGTCCAGAAACGAAGTGAGTGTTAGGGTTGATGTTTGGGAAAAGTTAATTTTATGATAAAAAAAATCGTAACTGTTCTGGGTAAAAAGCATGGCGCCGTGCTTTTGGAAGCACGGTACCGTGCTGCATGGTGCAGACAGTATTTCTTTTGATTTTTGTTTATTTGTTGAGCTGGTTCGTTTTTAACTGGTTTTATTTGCTGGTTAGTTTAAGATAGTAATTAAAAGTCCTAAATTTCATTAAAACATCAAACATAAAGGCATAATTAAACATTATAGAAATGAAAAGTACAACAACAATCCTTGATTCTAACACATAACACTAGCGGGAGCAACTTCAACGCGAAACAAAGTCGGGACAACGACCACCATTCCCGAACAAGTTTTGAATGTGTGGTGGTGCTCGTTTGGCTTCCAAGAGCTCGACGAGTTTTTGTCGAGCTTAACGATTTCTCGGTTGAGAAAGTTGAGCTTGGAAGCCACATCTTTGTGGTGGCCATCCACAACATGGAAATTTTCGAACCTAAGCAGTTCGACTTTGTTTATTAGTTCGACTACGCGAGCGTCGGTTTGAATGTTGCTTTCAACTTGATCTCTCATGATGCATTGTAGCCTCATGACCTCCTCCTCAAGGTATGAGGAGGATTCATGTTTCTTGTCTTTCCTCACTGGCCTCCATTCAACCTTCTTGCTTCCCATTTCAGTAATGTTGTGTTTGGTGTGAATGGAATAGTGAGTTTATGCATGCATTATATAGAGACTGGAAAGTCGAACACGGCCCCGTGCTTTTGGAAGCACGGCCGGAATAAATGTTTCTGAGTCATAGAATTGTACGGAGTCAGCGCGTATCATGCTGAAGATTCTAGGGTGACCACGGCCTCGTGCTTAGGGAAGCACGGCCCGTGCTTTTTGTCACGGATAATTTTCTTGTAATTTTAAGCAAGATGCGAGAGCTGGAATTCTTAGAATGATGTTTAGTATGATAATTTAGGAGTTTGGTCATCTAAAAATTACTTTTCATTAAAATTAAAAGGTCCTAAAACAAATACGGGATAAGCCCGGTTTTCCTAAAATAAGAAAATATTCGGGTTAAGCCCGAAATCCTAACATATTATGCGTAATGCACTTGTTTACACATAAAAGTAGAAAATTAAGTTTCCTAGATTTCCCCGAAAGGCTCTCCTCCTCTGAATGGTCCTGGTGGTGGAAAAGTACGTGAAACCGAGAACTTGAAACTGGAGTTGTTCATTGATGTCTCGGAGTTTCATTTTCATATTTTCCACTGATTCTGTAAGTTGAACGAGGCGCATCTCATCAAGGAGATTCATTTCGGTGAGCTCTTTGACGAGTTCTTGAAGTTTCAAGAGAAGCTCGGTTTTGGAAACATGGCTGGCATCGTTTCTCGGGTGTCAGGAAACGAGGATTGCTTCACTCATCTCAGTTGGCATGTTGAATTTTCAGAGACTTTTGGTTTTCTTTTGGTTGGTGCAAGGAATGCAATGACACAAGGTGCCTTTTATAACCAATCAGTAACCTAAGCATGACCCCATGCTTTTTAAAGCACGGCCCGTGTCTTTGTTCTAACAATTCTGTTACAAACCAGTCTGACTGAGATTTTTGCAGCGAAGATTCCGGTCCGCGATTTTTGGCACGAGACCGTGCTTTTGGAAGCACGCCCCCGTGTTTTTAGCATTCTAGTTTTTTTTTAATTATCTAGTATTTACAAGGCCTAGTTTTGTAAATGTCTTGGCCAGACCTTGTTTCCTATTCAGGGAGTTGGAGGGCTAATACCTCCAGAAATTCTTCAAATGGTCCATCGATATATGGCTTTAATCGATGTTCATTTACCTTGAACTTTGGCCTTTTGAATTTGAGACCTCAACTGTCCCATAGTGTAAAACTGATTCAACTATGTATGTACCTGCCATCGAGATTTTAATTTCCCTGGGAAAAGACGTAAACGAGCGTTGTATAACAGTACACGGTCGCCATCTTGAAATTTCTTGTTTCCTTTCAAATGGGCGTCGTGCAGGCGTTTAGTATTTTCCTTGTAAGACCAGGAATTTTCATAGGCCAATGTTT
>NW_027502440.1:5000-37902 GCF_021521415.1 Bidens hawaiensis | reverse complement strand
AAAATCAACGATTTTCGGGTCTAAATTGACTAGATTTTCGCAAGGAATCACATTCTTTGCTTGGTTTTCATCAATCTTAACTTTTTGGGGTTCGATTTTGGACGTCTGTGGTCCGAAAATTTTAAACAACAAGTGGTTTTTACAAGTGATTAGTGATTAGAGTGATTAGAAGGTTTAATTCGGCTTAAAGGTTCTCTTCACTCGTTTGCTACATAAAACTCATTAGTTAAGATTACATGTTGTACATTGCTTACACTTGCTTGTTGAATGTGAGAAAGTTTGATGATAGTTTGAAATTGTGTTGTGGTTGTGAATATGGTATGGAAAATTAAAGTTTGACAAAAGTTGAAGATGGATTATGTTTGTGTTTAAACGAAATGCTGTCAAAATTTTGTAAAAAAAATGGTTTATGACTTTCATATATTCACAACCGTAGAAACAAGCAAGTGTGGGAATGTATATAGAGATGAATACTAACTTGGTTAATGTTTGTCATTGTTAGTGGGACGTTCTGCTAAGGATAAAGGAAAAGGGATTGCGGGTTCATCTAGCACTTCTGCTGCCGAACAAGCAAAAAAGCGGAGATTAGAACAAAAACAAGAACGAGAAGAAGATGTGCAGTATGTTAAACCGGATTGGACTCATGGACCACTAACAGATCATGATTTGAGATGGCAACTAGAGTTATTTCATGAGAAAATGAATACTTTAGCAAAGAAGTACGGCGCGTTTATTTGTGAGAAAGTGGTCCCGGAGCATGAGTTTGGTCCGTTTGATGTTTTTGATCGATTCAAGGCATTGGGTTGGGAAGCAGCCCTCAAGTGTTATGATAGAAATGAGAAGTATGTTTTCATTGATGAAATTGAAGAATGGATGGCAACGTTGAGATGTTCTTCGTTTAATAAACCCTCGGGATGAAGCTTGTTGGAACCGTTAACAACATTGAGGTCACTATGTCATTTGAAATATTGAGACAAATTGCACGATTTGACAGTAAGCCTCAAAGCAACTATGTGTATCTAGATTTGAATGATTTGTATTATCAACCCGACCGGCATCCAACGTGGAGAATGATGTTGGAAGCATTGTTTTTACCCGGCACTTATGATGGGAAGTTATTGAGGAAGAATTTGAAGATTGAGCCAAAGATGTTGCTCATCATTTGTTTACACAATGTCATGCCAAGAAAAGGGGATATGCAAGAAGTTCGTTACCCCGATGTCCCGATTTTATACTCTTTGATGCATGGAGGACCACTTGTTTCGTTCCGGTATCTAGTACTTAACAATATTTGGATAAGTCGGAATAATGTGAGTAGGAAGATTATTCCACATTGTTGGTTGATTACCGCGTTGTTGATGCGGTTTGGTGTTATTGGAGATAACGATATTGGAGTTGGGAAGAAACATAAGCCGTTTGATGTGACAAAGTTGGGGGGTTGGTTGGGAGTACCGAGCAAGTGACAGGTACAATATGTTGAAAATCGAGGGACAGAGATGGAGGGCATTGAAGGTTGATGCTCGACCTTTGCAACCGGGAGAACAAGATGAAAGTGAGAGTGATGATGAAGAGGGAGAGAGTGGAGAGGATGATTATGATGATGAACCGGATGAGCGGGTTGCGATGGAAAGCGAAAGAGTAGGTGGTAGTTCAAGTGCGCAAGGACGGGGACGGGGAAGTGCCTTACCATTTGATTATTCGAGGCAAAAATTTGACCCAAATTGGGCACACCATGGCAGCATGCAGGATGTGATAATCAACAACAGGCCAGCACACTTCTATAATTGGGTCGAGACTACTCAGACATTATTTGATAACCAAACTTTCATGGGCGCGAGCATAGAACGGGCCCAAAAGCAAATGTATGATCACCAAAAAGTGTGGAACCAGACCCACGCTTATGCTGAGCAAAGAGAATTTAATCATCGGTATGAGGATGACCGTCAAAGGAGAATGCATGAAGCATGGCATTTTGGTCAACCTGTGGTGGCTGACCCACCGATCGTCGACTACACCACATTGCCACCGAATGACGGTACGGTGAATTATCCCATGCCGCCATTGCATCATTCCGAATGGGTGAACCCGCATCAAGCTCAAGGAGAAGGTCAAGCTGGGGGAGAGGATCAAGGGGCGTTCGGTTTTGGCGAATTCACGGACGTGATGACGTCCATTTTTGGACCACCTCAACCACGTTACTACTGAGCTGCGTCGGCAGCAAATCAGGTGTTCCTTTGTACAATTTTGTATCTTATTTTTTCCGTTTATGTTTGGGTTTTGGGAGGTTGGGTGGAGTAATGACAAGTTGGAATTTAAAAGTCGTGCTCGTGGTTATGTTTTTGTTATCCTAAATACCCTACATTGAGGACAATGTATCTCAAGTGTGGGAATGAGGGATGAAAATAAAATAAAATAAAATTTCAAAAATAAATAAATAATAAATAAATATATTTTTGAAAGAAAAACACCGAAAAAGTGGTAAGATTGTCGGGGCAAAGTTTTGGTCCCCTTTTATGGTCATAATTCCCAAAAAAAAAAAAATCAAGTTTGCTTAGTTATATTAAAAGTGTGGTCGAGTAGTATTCTAGGCAAGGTTAGCATGCTTTCGGTTTATCCAATTACATAACATGCCACAGTCACTTGGTATTGGGAAAACGAAGTGCGGTGACGGAATGGTTATTCTCCATTAGAACTTGTGCCATCAATGCATTTCAAGACCTTAGCTTGGCATAAATGCAAAAGTGATTGAGGCACTTAGGTTAAAACCTCGTCTCGGATGAGTGTGAGTGTGGGTTTTGGGGGTTGGGCCTCATAAATTACATACATGAGCGTGGATAATGAGAGGGGCGGGGGGTTGGTTCTTTTAGAAAACTTTATTGGATCTATTCTTTTTATTTGATCAAACCCTGATGTAACTGTGAAACGATCCGGCTTAGTAGGTTGTTCTTTGTAATTGTAGTTGTTTTGTTAGTAATAAATAGTAGTAGTTAATTGTTTATGCAAGTTATTTATGTCATAAAAAAAAGAAAAAAAAAGAGGAAAAGTCGAGGCAATGTTCAAATCCTTGTGGTTCGAGTTGTTGCGAAAGCTGTTATGTAGATAGTGGTATGTTTTATTGTTTAATTTAGTTTTGATGTAACAAGTCGGGTCGGATCATTTGAGCCACTTTCAATATCTCCATTCCATACCTCTACCCCTAGCCTAATTACAACCCGTTTAAGACCTCTTGATTTGCTTTTATGTTAAAGCACGATTAGGTGGAGATTTGAGGTGGTACAAGCGTATGCGAGGAGAAGTGAGTATGGTTGTGATATTTGGAACGGTCACTGATAAGTGAGTTAATGAGTGACGGTGTGTTATGTGCAAGTAAAGACCGAAAGCATGTTAAGGTTGACTAGAATTCTATGTTTTAAAATATAATATCAAGTAAGCTAGTGCAAGCCTCCGATTATGTGGGAATAGGGTATGACTCGGGACCTTAACTGAGTCGGGTTGGTAGTTTGCATGGTAGTGGTGTTCTAAAACAATTGGTTTGACGAGTTGCTTGAGGACAAGCAACGAGCAAGTGTGGGAATGTGACCGGTGGATTGTAGAGCCACCCTTAATTGTAGTAATTTTAAACAAAACATGAGCGTTTATGTGTTATTTCAAGGATTTAGGTTACTAACGCATATGGTGCATGTTTGCAGGAACAAGTGCTTAAAATGGCGATTCAAATGAACTATAATGGAGAGGAGCAAAGAAATCGAGACTTGGTAATGGCAGTCAATAAGTCAAAAGAAGAACAAGAACTTGGTGCTGAGGCTACCGTAGCTTACGGTAGCCACCGTAAGCTACGGTAGTGTTATAGCGTAGCAGCCTAGCGTAAACAGAAGATGGCTGGCGTAGTGACTTTCAAAGCTACCGTAAGCTACGGTGACCACCGTAGCTTACAGTGGACCCTGACGCAGAAATTGTAACTGCCATTTAAGTCCGTTTTGGGATGACTTTTGGGTATCTTTTTCATGGTTTTTGATTAGAGACACTTGGGGAGGCGATTTGGAGGAGCTATAACTCAATTTTGAGTTGTTTAAACATTGGAGACTTGTTTTTAATTGATATGCAAAATTGTAATCGAAGGGATGATGACCCGAATCATGCTCGGCTAATTTCCTTTGTGTTATCCCTCGGATTGTAAGGTTTCATATTGTTTGTTGATTGAATGTTTATGCAATTTCTGAGATGGTAATTTAGTATTATTGATTTCATAATTATGATGTCTATGTATTGATTAATAAGTTGTTAGTTTGTTTAATTCAGGTTCTAAACCGTCAGTTCTTGGTGCTATAGGCAATTGGGATTAATCGGCTGGAATTCGGGGTTGGATAATCTAATTGATTTTTGAGTGATAACCTTGCAATTGTTAATCCAAGTACTTAGTCCTCAATTATAACAATCATTTGCATATTCATGAATTATGTTTTTACAGTTCGTCTCAGATTAAACGTTTACATTAACATTCATTGAAACCTGAAACCGACGGAGAGCATATCCTCTCATCTTTGATTGAAAAACCGTGTTAAGTGATTTAGTTAATTTTCGTTAATCAAACAAAACAACCAAAACTTTGAGATTTTATTTTCTTCATTTAGTTTAAATTTAATTAATATATAAAACTACTTGGTAACACATATTCCACAAACTCTTCGTGTTCGACACCCATTTACCACTATCTATTTAGTTGTAATTGGTTTATTTTTGCGCGAGTCTTCGACCTCGTGTCAAGGATCAATAATAAAAACTAAATTAAAATTTTACATTTTTAATTATTATAGTTTATGATAGAATTATCATGGGAGTAAAGATCTAGTAGAAACAGTAGTTATTGTAGAAATGGTGAGAATAAATCTAAGACGTCCATTTTTCTGATCAAGGGTTATAAATAATAACACCTTATCAAATACAATTAAATAGGTAACTTAACTGAATTAGGGGCAAATTAGGCATTTTGTTGATCTATTAAACACAGACATCTAAATCGCACTACATAATTAATTAATATTGATACTGATATATAATCAAAGCTCACCAAAAGAATCGCAACGTCAAACCATCTTAATTTGATATATTTTGACATCTAACATCTTATAAATATAAATTTGCGTTACTTAACTAATGCACGATCAATATTAAGAAAATGTGTTACTATTTAAAAGAAAACTAAAACAACACATTCAATTTTAATCAAACAACACGTACACTTTCTTTGTTGCTAGCAAAATACACATTGTGCTATTATATATAACTATTAGGCGTTGTTATATATAGGTTTTTTTATGCCATCAAAATACATATCGTGATATTATATATAACTATTAGGTGTTGTTATATGTATTTCTTTTTATGCCATCAAAATACACATTGAGCTATTATATGTATCTATTAGGTGTGTAAGTAGTTTTGTAATATTAATTTAAGTGTATAAATAATAGGTTTATATTCACCTAATATGAACAAATTAAAACAACACTTTTAATTTTAATAAGACAACACTTACAATTTTTGTGTTGTTAGAAAAACACACATTGTGCTATCATATTTAATCATTCTATTAGGTGGTGTTATAAGTAGTTGATTTTATACCAGCAAAATATTATGTGATTATATGTAACTATTAGGTGGTGTTATAAATATTTGTTTGTTATCAACAAAATACGCATTATGCTATCATGGGTATCTATTGTGCTCGAAGTAGTTGTTTTGTAATCTTAACTAAAGTTTACATAATAATAGATTTTATCTTAACCTATATGGATTAGATATAGAATATAGCTCCTACGATTTGAATGATGTAATTTGACATTTTAAAATCAAATATAGATAAAAGGAAATATATACGATCAAAAAAAGAAAAAAAAAAAAGAAACGTTGAATGCAAGAATATTGGACTTGTCAAAATTGATGAAATATTAAATGGACAATTGTGCCCTTTTCTTATAATGTGTTGTATGTCATGTGTTTTTCTACAAAATACTTGTTTTCTATTTGATCCTATCTCATTATCATGGTTTTATCTTTATATTCTTTTTAGTTTTATTAATTATATTAATTGGAAAGAGAAATTAATGGTTTATTAGTTGTATTAATACAGAAGATATTTATTGTTGTAATTAATATCTTTTTATTTATGTTTCAACATTTTTAAAATTATAATTAAATTGGTGCTTCTTATTGTTTTTTCGCACTAAGATGTCTTATCGCATGAATTTAAGACTCAACACACACATGGTGAATAGGATGTTGTGGCTTTTTGAAAAGGGAACCAATTTTATTGAAAAATGTTTATTTTAGTTAAATTATATGATGGATATAGGGATTCCAATGTGAATACTCTAAACCATAGAGATAACAACTTGAACCGCTTAAACCAACCTTAGGTAAAAACATATGCTTTTTGGTGCAAATCCAAACATGCCGAATAGAGATACTTTGTTCAAACTTGTGACGTTTGTACAAAAAGTTTTATAAACAGTTTAGGTCTTCAAATATAACGATTTTGTAAGGTTTCATACATTAAAAGAACATTTAGAAAATTCAATATATATGAGTCATTTGACCCATTTTCTTTTTATTAGCTATTTATTTATTTTAGGCTTGCGTTATATAAACACCACGTTGGTCTCGTATAGGCGTATACGAACTATATAAAACTACATAGCTCGTATGAACACAAATTTATACTGCAAAATGATTCTATACAGGTCATGTAGACCCTATATGTTTCATATAGGTTTTATGTGGTGTCAGGCTCTATACGAGCTCTTCAAACCCTATATGACTCATATAGCTCTATACGGGTCGTATAGGCTGCAAAAAGCTGTCTCTTTGTTTCCTCCGTACACTTGTCAGTCACGTGTGACCTATACGAGTCATACAGGCCTATACGAGACATCATGGGGATGGTGTTTGTATATAGCATCCCTTATTTTAACCTGTGGCCTGTTAAAAGTATAGCAGAACCCAAAACAACCCGTTAAGAGGTAAAACCTATAACATTAACTTTCTGACCTGACACATCTTGCTTTGAGGCAACGTCAATATCACTTTGACCAAAGGGTTTGAAAATTGATGAAGAGGGAACTTTCTTTGAAGGCATTTCAAGGTTTTCAATGGAGCTAAATGATGCTGCAGAGTAGCTATGTGAGATAACTGACTGGTCTACATTCTCATTATCCTGTGGATGCGGAGGAGCTGACAGTTGAACATGCTTAGACCTGTAAAGAACCACTTTGACTTCTGTGTTATCTGTGTCCATAGTAGGCTCGGTAGTCAACGCCTTTATTTTCAAGTTATCTAAAACTGTGGCGAGTTTGCAATGGATTTGACCTTGGTAAAACCTCACATCCCGTTTCAAATGCCTGTCAAGCATCTGATAAAATCTGTTACGTTGTTTAGGTCGCCAAAAAGTCTTAAAACAACCGGCGTGTTTTAATATAATTTACTTTGATGAATCTATTACGTCATGTGGGATTAGTTAACTTTCCACAGTCTGCAAAAATGGGGCATTCTCACCTAGAAATCTTTATTTGTTTTATGCATTCAAGTGGTATCTTATAACCGGTTGTTGGAGTTTAGTCTTTGTTTTATGAACAATCCGTACATTTGACTCAATTATTTTAAATTATTAATCACTACATTTTTAACGGCGTTTGAAAGTGCATCCAACACCCGAGTGAGTCATCATGAGACGGGATGTCAACGTCTATACTGATTTTGACGCTCCCGGCCTGACTCACATATGAACACCATCAAGGGGGAAACCACTACCGTGAGAAAACCCCATTGACTCATGTTTCGAACCTAAAAGTCTGAGACCGTAAGATCCGAGCAGGCAGGCTCAATTAATGTGGAGGTCTAAATCGAAATAAGATTTGGAGGCCTTTTTACGACAATTGTTAAGAAAAAAAATTGAAAAAAATTGCTTACTATATTTTTTGAACTTATGACCTATATATTTTAGTGACAACCAAGCTTACCACCAGATCAATACATTATTTTGAATTTACCTTACTCATTATAATATATCTATATATAATTTTTTTTTACTTGGGCCTGAAGCCCTAACTTGGTTTCGCTAGCCCACGGCAGTGGCGAAGCTTTGGCTAAGACACCGAGGGGCCGAACTCAAATTTTTGGCCGAAAACGCATAAATTTACACTACGCATAAAATATTTCGGGCGAAAACGAGTAAATTTACACTACTACGTGAAAAAACTGGGGGAGGGGGGGTCGGGGCCTCCCCCGGCCCTAAGTAAGCTTAG
The DNA here is from genome assembly GCF_021521415.1 of Bidens hawaiensis. Lineage (NCBI taxonomy): Eukaryota > Viridiplantae > Streptophyta > Magnoliopsida > Asterales > Asteraceae > Bidens > Bidens hawaiensis. Next base: position 29,602 of record NW_027502440.1, on the reverse strand, counting down.
CCAGTGGCCCACGGGCCGGCCCAGGATTCGAGGCTTTAACCATCACCCCATGCCATTGACCGAGAAGGTTAATGCTTTTGAGATTATATGATTATACTTATGTGAAACTTAATCAAGGTTAAGCAATGCATTTGATCCAATTATTGTCAAGGATTAAGAATTTTCCCTTTACTATATTTAACTTTACTCTTTGTTAAATGCATACACAAGTTAAAGCTTAAACTAAATCATAATAAAGTCTTACGGACCTGTCAAGGACCACCCATGTTGTATTACAAGCTAAAGCCTCTTGTAGAATAATCTTCTTAATAGGAGTTCCACAAGTAACTTTTACTTCAATGTCAACCTAAATCATGTGTAGAAGAAAAGAGAAGTAACATAATTAACACGTATGCCACTTAGGATGTTTACGATCCGGTTTAGCCCGTTTTGTCTAAAATTCCGAGCCACATCGCTAACCGCAGTTTCAAAAAACAACAAACCAAATTGGTTGGGTAAGATGGGTTGACCGGACCGGTCAAATTGGCCGTTAAATTTAACGGTATACTTTTTTGTTGGTTCGCTAGTTTAAAGCAGTTTTATTTTTATTTTTTGTTTTATAAAATTGATACATTCAAACTTCTAAAATGATAAAGATGGTTAATAATTATAATACATATACATAGAATACATATTTTAGAAATAAGTATATAAATAAAAAAGGTTAAACAGCCGGTTCAGCGCATTTTAAATCTGAGGGAACCATTAACCCAACCGTTTGGATCTCAACTTGTCCAAACCTGACTTGCTAGATCATAAATTAAGTCGTATTTCTTCAGACACAAGATGGCTAAAACATTTGTTACCCCTTCTGCTTTACAATCTTCAGCACTTCTTCTTAGCATTTTGGCATACATATCTAATTTTAATTGAATTTCCTCTTCCATAGCTCTTATGTTGACTCCATCGATCTGCATTTGGACACCAACTGAGCAACGAACACAAACTAATCCGTTAGAAATCCCGAGCATATAGACTAATTTCAGAGTTTCTTGATAAAAAATAAAAAAACGAAAAGAAAAACAAACGCACAATGCTATATATGATGAAATATGCACACTTACAGGGATGTGAAATCTTATGCAGAACGCCAAACACAACAATGGTATCTCCCCGATTGAGCACTCCACCGCTCGATATAATCTCTTTAATAACGTTCATAAACTCCTGCTCATTTCGATCTTTTGTTGCATCGAAGGCCAAGATCACACGACCCATCATCAAAGAGTTGTTGTATTCCATTCTCACACTCAAAAGCCGAACCCCATATGATTCAATTATCTTCATCCAGCCATTTCAAATACTGTTATCTCTATCTTCTTGTTGGCTGTACAAAATGGCAAATATCATTGTATGCTTAGAGTAGATTCCTAGTATATTTCGTAATATATAATTATTATATGGTACCATCAGTAAGCATATTCCAATGAATCTCTGTAAAAGTTCTGCCGTCCAAATATAAACGTCGAGAACAATGTAGTTGATGACGAAATGGGGTTGCAACGATAACCATCTTACGAGACATAGATCAGGTCTTAGGATTGTTTTGTTTAGTGTGTAATTGCTCAGTAAACAGTTAGTAAGCAATCATATAAACATTTCGAATAAAGAAGAACAGTGATAAAAGAACGATTCTCAAAAACAACATCCACAGACGAACAAATAGCAAAATGCCTTTGTCCTGATGGTATCAAGGTGTTGAACAACAATTTCTTTTTACAAAAGATAAGCGGTCACTTCCCATGCAAGACAAACAATAAAAATAAATGCCGTTAAAAAAAACCTTTAGAAAAATGCCGTTTCAAAATATATATATATATCAATTTCGATCAATTGATTACAATGTTTTACAAAAACCAGTTTTTACACCTTACCGGGTTGGTTGTAGACGGTACAACTGGTAATACCCGTCGGTTTGAACCTATTTTTAGAATACGACTTCAATTCAAAAAACACATAATTCCATTGTAAAACATCAATTCTAACAATTTTTTTAAAAATAAAAGTCTACAATAGCTTTAGCTTTATCACTTTATAGCATTTGTGAGTTGAATCCATCAAGTTCATGATCGCTTAAAAGACGAAATTCACTATCATCACCATCCTTATAAACAAGAACATAACTATTTTTGTTTCCTACAAAATAAAATACGAAGTTATAGTTACCAATAATCTTAATACACTAAAATTGAGCACTGAAAATTGGAAAGCCGCTTGGTAATGAGTTTAAAAATTAAAACTCACAATTGAACGTGATATAAACCGGTTCATCGGTATGCACCGGTAATACCGCATTATTCGACAGTTTAAAAACTATACAAGCACCCAAATTAGACTGAATTCTATGAAGGATTAGTCACTCGTCATCAAAGTACAAGGGGTCATAGTGTAATTAGTTATAAGTATGTTTAAGTCATACTTAAACATGTATGTCAAGTCTAGGAGTTAGAGTGTTGATGTGCTAAAAGTAGTCTAATAAAAACACGCTAATCTAGGCACTAAGTAATAAATTCTAGACTCTTAATTTAACTAAAACTACTAACCGGTAAGTGAACGGTCGACTCTAGTACAACTAAGTAAGTCCGGATATCGAACACACAAGACTCTTTAAATTACGTAAACTAACTAATTAGACTAAACTAATACTGACACGACTATTTGTTTGTTTAAAGGGGGGGTTGTTTAAAATACTAAATTAAAAACTAATTAAGAAAAACAAGTAAAATAAACGAAAACACAAGTTTGATTAAATCAGATGATGATGAGAAAACTACCTAGGCTAGAATCCCCCAAATTTCAGTTGTTAATTAACCGAGAAAATATTTAGTTATAGACTGGGATCATAAAATAGACACTTAAGAGAGAACCCAAACAGGACCCCTGACCATTCTCAAGAGACATCTATGGGTTTCTAATAAGTTTTAACGCACACTAGTATTAAAAATCAAGTTTTCTTACGGTCACCTTATTAATTATGACTTAGTTCCTTTATACGAAATCCTACCTTACAGCGCGAAAATCAAAGGCAATTTAATATATTTAACTGATTCAATAGACAATAGTAAATAATCAAACCTAGACTGACTTCTTACGAAAAACTAAATCTAGCAAGATTAAATAATAAAGATCTTTCAATAACCTAACACTTTACAGATTTTAGGTTAGCCACACACTTAGATTTAATTAATTAATAATTATTATTCCTATGATCTTATTGAAAATCAATTATAAAATAATCAAGAACACAATTGACCTAATAGCAACCTATCATAATTGCAAACAATAATCAAGGCAACTCAATAACAATCAATCCTAAATATCCACATGCATCAATTTTAATATAATTAAACCTTTTACTAAATCATAAAACCATACCGATAAATAAATCCCAAATCAAATCACAACGTCAAAACAGGTTCATAACAAGCCTAGGTAGTCTATAATGTTTAGCCTAACATCAAAAAATAAAACAAAACAATAATAAAGGAATTCATGGTGATAAACAAAAGAAACAAAAGATTAAAGGCGATAAAACCTGTGGTCTTCGTTCTTGATTGATAAGCACGCCATCGTATGATTCAAGCGTCTAAAACCTCCAAAACATCACCTCTTGAGCTCCCAAATTTGTCCAAGCTGGTTAGGGTATTCAGGTTATGTTTAAGGTTGAGTTTAGAGGTGTTTAAATAGGTTTCCAAAGCCAAAATAAATAAAAATCAAAGATTCTGGAAAAAATGGCCCACCGCACCACGTGGCGGGCCTGTTCCCTCCCCGTCGCGCGGCACTCCGGCAAATGGGAGGGGGGACTGGTCCGGTTCAATTCCTAATGCAGTCCGGTTCAATTCTGATGCTCCGGTTCAATGTTTTAGCTCATTTTTCGCTCTTTTTAACCACGATAAACCTTCGAAACCTACATTATTCAAATATGTTAGTAATATATAAATTCTAATAAAAACCGAACAAAAAATGATAAAATATTTTATAAAATATACAAAGAAATTATATATATTTAGCATTATAACAAGTGTCAACTTGTTAAGTTTGTAACTGTTAAAACACGTGTCTGTATCTTGTTGTTCTTGAAAGGTTGCAACCCTAAATCATCAAGCCTTTTGGTGATCTATAAATAAGGTAAACATCAGAGCGTTTAGATCATTCAATCCAAGTTCAAGTTATTCAATCAAGATTGTTGTTCATATTATCATTGTTCATTATCAATTCATTGTTAAAGATCCATACTGGGCTAACAATGGGCATCAGAGCATTAGGATATCTCGAATTGATTATTAATTTGAACATTTTGGCCAAGAAAGAGCAGCAGCAGGTTTTCCGGCAAAAAAATTCCAGTTTCTGGCAACGGGTATAGGTTCTGGCGACTATTAGTTTTTCCGGCAGGCATTTTCTAGGCAAGATTTGAACAACAAAAGTTGTAAACGGTATTCTCCGTCAATATCTTGAAGCTCTGAAGAAGAAAGAACATCGACAGCAGCAGTTTTTAGCAATCCCGGTTTTCCAGCAAGGATTCCAGTAAATTTTGATTTTCCGGCAGGAGTTTTTCGGCATACTTTGAACGGTATATTAGTGTCGGTGGTTTCCGGCAGTGTATGGAAGGGTATATACACAAGAATACGGTAGTGGAACAAGGTGTTTAGAATAAACGGTTTCCAGCAAACCCGGTTTTTTTCGACAACGAAAAATTGGTAAAATTCATGAGCGAAACAACGATTTTGAAGATTACGCTTAGGATTGGTGGCGGTGGTGATTTCCGGTTTCTAAATTCAACAAATAAGGACGTAAATTTATTGTGGTAGTGGTGCAACTTTCCGGTGGTATAAAAAGAGCGTCGGCATAGGTTTTTCCATTGGGGTAATGGGAAGTCAAGAAGGCAGCGTGGTATTTTGTGTTTGAGGGCTATTGTAAATCCGGTGATATCCAGTAAATAAAGGCGGGCACAACAGTGATTCGTTACGAGTATGAATCAGAAATCGAGGTTAAGATCGTAGTTGATCGATTGCAACAAAAAGGAGTTTTGTTGAAGGACTAAACCGAAGAAAAATATACAGGGGCTGATTCGGTTTGTCAGTACGTATAACACGTTTTTCAGAAAATGAGTGTCGATTAAGGAATAATCGAGGGTGACTGAAGGAATTATATTCGCGGGTTTTCGGTTAATACAAATTCATATTTGCAAATTATATTTTTGGATCATTGTATTTTTTGTATATAGAACCAGTAGGTTTGTCTATATGGGGATTGTGAAAACCTTAGTCAGTAAAGGTGAAAGTTATACGATTTGAGAGGATGTTAGATTTGGAGTTACATATGGATAACAGCGCATTGGTAACACACAAAGGGGTACGATCGGTGACCCATTAATGCCCCATTTTAAAGTCTACACATCATACCGTTTGGGCAATTCGAATTAAGATAATTCTTGAGGCGAATGGATTATGGGATGCGATTGAACCTACTGAAGTTATGCAACTAGATGTTCAAAAGGACAAGGCAACAATTGCGTACCTGTATCAAGTGATACCGGAGGCTGTCATTGTCACACCCCAATCTAAGGCGGAAATGCTAGGGTGCGAACAGTTGGTTCATAGCTCATAAGGTACTATCATACAATATAAAATATGACAATATATAATTAATTTATTTATTTCAAATTTTAAATAAGTGCACAAGTTCCAAACATGACGATAATTGTAACACCCGTTAATTTCCGTTAAAAGATTAAGCCTTGTAAAGTTTGTATATTAATCGGGACCGATCTGGCATTCTTCATGGACCTCCTAGTCATTCTTTTAAGTCATATTATTTAACTTTTGGTCCAAGATATTACATTTTACAAGTTTGACGGCCTATGTGTAACATTATTATAATTTAAACCCTAGCTCTCTTCCCCTCTACCTCTTGTCCGATCAGCGCTACAGGAACAGCCACCACCTCGATTTTCAAGCCTCTCCAGCCAAATTCCAACCCTCTCCCGACTAATTCAAGGTTGGTATTATATCAATGAACATCTTTTTCACCTTAATTCATCTTAATTGCTCGCTTATTGGTCAAAAAACGGTTGTTTTAGGCTTAACCGGTGGCTGTCCAATTGAGTATCTTTTGGGGCTGTTTAAAGTGAAGTTTTTGCTCTGTTATCTTCCTATTTATGTCATATATATCATAATTTAATATCATGAGCAATGAAGTTCGTTTGATTGGTCAATTGTCGATAGATTGAAAACTAGGATTTCGGTTGTCTAGATTGTTGATTGTTGCGTTTCGCGCGTTGTTTGAGGGAACCAACGACCAATTCAGATTGTGTAGCCTCGGTATGATATACGGGCTGTGAAAAAGTAAATTTTTATGTTAACGGGGCTGAATTGGTTGTCGGTTGCTCAAATGGGTCGGTACAACGCAAATTCGCGTTTAATTGGTAGTTTGTGCGTTGTACAACTGAATTGCCGACCCATGCAACTTGTGAGGTGTCATGTGGACTTTTTGGCTGTTATTATACTATAATTTATCCACACGGGGCTGATTTGGTTGATAATTACTTAAACAACTTGTTAACGCGCGTATTTGACACAATTAACGACTTTTGGGTGTATTTTGGAAATCCTTTGCCCTCGAATTAACTAACGGTGGTTTTGGTAAATACAAGGCCTCATGGGCTGATTTAATTGGAATTTGTATGGATGAGGCTTTAGGACAATCAAATCATGTTAGAACGCCTTGTAGGATAAGCGAGTCAGTACGGTTTAGTTATAACCTTTATGTGCATTTCGACAGGCTTTTGATTTGTGGGAGTACTTAGGGGTTCTCTAGCTCGTTGCTATTTGTGTGCCTCATGCCAGGTGAGTTCATGATGCCCCCTTTTACATTTTTATGTTTTGAGCTAGCATACACACCTTAGTATATTCTCACTTGTTAAACTGTTGAAGTGAATACATGTAGTCTTACTTGTATTAGGTATATTTTGGGAATGACTTATACATATTACCCTATAGCCTACGATTGTTGATGTTATTTAGTTCTTTGTGACTAAGATATATGTGAGTAGGCCTATTATGTGTGTGTGCATGGTGATTGTGACTGGGTCAAATATATTACTTGGGTTTAACCCGTGGTGGGGAGGCCCGCATTGCATAATCATCATTTAGACGGGTCAAATATATTACTCGAATCCTTGACTTCATGTCTCGTGATTCGTGGTGGGGAGGCCCGTCGTTTGCTAAACCGTGATCGAGTCAAATATATTACTCGAGTTTTAACTCATGGTGGGGAGGCCCGTATCACGTGTTTAGGTTTGTTAAGCTGTGACAGCGTCAAATATATTACTCGGGTTTGACTCGTGGTGGGGAGGCTCATGTCACGTGCTTATGTCTTACCGCATCCGGGTCAAATATATTACTCGAGTATTGACTCGTGGTGGGGAGGCCCATGTATGCGTGTTCGATCGAGGAAAATTATTTGGTATTTATTTATTTGATTGTTTATTTTTCCTCTATTGTTTTATATATAAACTTTTGGACTAAATTATGAATGTTGTTTACAAAAACATGAACTCACTTAGCTCAAGCTAAATTTGTGTGTATGTTAGTTTGACTTACAGGTTAAGGATTTGGAGGTTACCACTTGGTCGTCCTGGAGACTACTCGGACGGTTGAAGGCATCATTAGTCAAAGATTTTAAATAAAACGAAACCTTGTTCTATTTTGGATTTTTGGTCACATGTCCCTGGTTTTGGGGTTTTGAAACTTATTATTTTCCGCTACTTATTACTCTAGACTGGTTTAATAAAATGAACTTGTTTTGGCTTTTAATTTTGAGAATTTTGGGTATGATGACCAACTGTAGGATTACCGGGTTTCGGAGTCTTACAAGTTGGTATCAGAGCCAAGGTTTGAGGGATCCGAGCATTCTTGATTGCTTGGACTCGAACTGTAAAAGAAAGGTCTAGAAATGCCAATCGCGAGTAGCTGCACACCAAGAGGTAATTTTTATTTGCTTGATCATATTTATAAGTATTAGGATTTTATTATGTGCATAATTGCTTAAGTGTTAGATGGGATGCTAATATGGTTAAGGGCAGGGGGTGCTTAGGACGGGCGGGTAAAGTAAATGACTAATCACACTTGATCAACGTAATTAGCAGTGTACCCTTACTTTCCATGTTCTAAATACTACTTGTACTTGATCGTTTTAAAGTTATGTCTTTGTAGGGATAAGACATGGCCATTACTTGTACAGCTAAGAGAGGTCGTCCCAGTGGTCGTGGTCGTGGTCATAAGCCATGTGTCGAGACTGTGAGAGAGAACCCGACTCCTGAGCAAGAAGAGACCCCAATTCACGAGGAGTGGGGTAACCCTGCATTAGATCCTTCCATGCGCGCGGCCATCACATATGAGGTTTTTTCAGGTTCTTCATAGCGCAATTCCCGAGATCGTTGCTGAGGCTGTTAGGGCTATGGAAGAAACGATTGTTGGTAAGAGTTCAGATTATGGGGGGAAGGATAAGAAGAATTGGGATGAAGCTGAGGTGATGGTTCCAAGTGAGGATGAAGAAGAGGTTCGTGTGATTATTGTCACTGCTCAGGTTTTTTGTATGGGGATTTCAAGAAGTGTGACCATCCCACTTTCGATGGTACTAAGGATGCGTCGGCAACACATCAATGGGTGAGAGAAATGGAAGCCGTTTTGAGGATCAGTAAGTATAAGGGGGAGGATATGGTTACTTTTTCTACTGTCTTGTTTTGTTCTGAGGCGTTGTGTTGGTGGGACAATTTGGCTCAGGCCATGGGGGATTTGTCTATTAGGAGGATGACTTGGGGGGAGTTGAAGCAGTTGATTCTCGATTAGTTTTATCCTCCGCACGAATTAGACAAGATTGAGCAGGAATTCTTGACCCTAGAAGTGGGTAATATGGCCTATCGTGAGTATACGACGAAGTTCAATCAAATGGCTCGTCTATGTCCTGATCTGGTTATTCCTGAAACTAAAAGAATCAAAAAGTATGCGAAGGGTCTTCCGGTGGATATTCGTAAGGGCGTGGTGACCACCGACATGAGCTCTTTCCATTCGGTGGTTACCCTGGCTGGTATTTTGTATGATCAGAAGGAGAAGATAATGCCGTCTAAGACTAAGAAGAGTTGGAACTCAAATTCTAACTCCAATGGTGAACGGTTCAGGGGAAATAACTTTTATTCGGCTGGGAAGAGAGCGAGACCTGAGACTTCGATCATAGGGGGAGTATGATGGTGGATAGATGCATAAAGTGTAGACTGGACACACCCACTACGAGTGTCCGACTCTGATTAGGATTTCATTTGATGGGCCAATCGTTAATAGTTCAGAAACTAGGATTTCAGTTGTTTAAATTGTTAATTGTTGTGTTTCGCGTGTTGTTTGAGGGGATTAACAACCAAATCAGTTTGTGAATTGTTAATATGATAAATGGCCTGTAGAAACATTAATTTTTAATAAAACAGGGTTGAATTGGTTGGTGATTGCTCAAACGATTCAGTAGGGCGCGAATTCTCGCTTAAACGGTAATTCCTGCGTTGTACAAGGGGATTGCCGACCCTTTCTGCTCATGTAGTGTCGTGTGGACTTATTTTCTGTAATGATGTGATATTTTATCTATACGGGGCTGAGTTGGTTGGTAATTGCTCAAACAGTTCGGTAGAATGCGAATTCTCGATTAAACGGTAATTCGTGCGTTGTACAAGGGGATTTCCGACCCGTTTAGCTCGTGTAGTGTTGTGGGGGACTTGTTGGCTGTAATAATACCATATTTTATATAAACAGGCCTGATTTGGTTGGGAATTACTTAAATGGCTTGATAATGCACGAATTCGACACAATTAACGTAAACTGGGTACAGTTCGGGAACCCTTTTGTCCCGGTTTTATTTGAGGGCAGTGTTGGTAAATTAAAGGCCTATGGGGCTGATGTAAATGATATTATATTGGGTGAGGTATTGGTTTAATTAAATTATGTTAGGACGCCCCGTAGAATAAGCGAGTTGGTTCGGGTTAGTTAGTAATTGTTGTGTGCAACCCGATAGGCTTTTGATTTACGCGACTGCTAAGAGGTTCTCTAGCTCGTTGGTACTTGTGTGACTTGTGTCAGCTGAGTTTCATGATTCCCCTTTTTACCTTTTTACGTTTTGGGCTAGCATACATACCCTATTACAAATTTTACCTGATTTTACTCGTTTAAACTATTTGGATAGTATTGCATAGTCTTATTCGTATTTGTACATTTATGAAACTATGTATGAATTATATTCTATGCCTTAGGATGTTTTAGACTCGCTATGGTCTTATATTCTTAAGGTTATATATATTACTTATGGTCTAGGCTCAAGGATATTATTAGGCTTAGTATTAATTCCTAGATTATCCATTATTTATGGATTACACGTGATGGTATTGCTTGGTTGATTAATCGATTAAGATGTTTGTAAGTGTGTATATGGATGTGTATGTGTTGATAAACTGTGACCGAGTCAAATATATTACTCGGGGAAGACCCGGGGTGAGGAGGCCCCGTGTTGCATGTTTATGTTAAGGCGGGTCAAATATATTACATAAATCCTTAACTTTATGTTTCGAGACTTGGGGTGAGGAGGCCCGTGTGACACCCCACATTTTCACGTTAACTCCGTTAACCCAAACTCCATTATCTTACACGTTATGCATAACATTTACACTAGTCGGTAACGAGTCACACATAAGAGTCAATCCGTATGCGTTGGTGATAAAAGTCAATCTCGTAAACGAATACATGTACGTGCTATGTGATTACTTGCGTTTTGTGTTCATAGACTATTATATATATACACACACAGACACACACACATACATGTATATTAAAAAAAACCTTGAAGCGCCCCGAGCTGCGCGAAGGATTTGGCTAGATCACTTGCACCGCGCGGGGGATCGCTAGATCGTGAATTCTGTTTTAAAACGTTTGGAAACCCTAAAAACGTCTCATAACACCCCCAACCATCTCCAAACGATTTCACACACTTCCATGGAGATTTTCATGTTCCTTGGTAGATTAGAGGTGCTAGGGTTCATAGCGTTCACCCGTAAACCAATATACGTAAGCAGTTCTCGTTTGATTCAAGTTTCTTGCTTATCTTGTGTTTTGATTTTTGATGGAAACCCTAGAGGTTCATTTCTTTTGAAATATGGCTAATAAATCACGAGCATGATGATATGTGCTTGATATATGATTGATTAGAACTCTAGGTATGTTGTTAACGTGATTCTTGATTGAGTTTTATTGAAATCAGAGGTCTGACAGATTCGTACTCGCTTATTGTTTCGACTGTAACTTGATGATGTACAATGGTTTTTAATATATTTTTGATTCTAGGATATATTTCATCGAGTCTAGTTTTTATAATGTTATGATTTGTAATTTTTGGATATACAGAAGATAGGTTTTATGATTTTACAAGATTGCATGTCTAATCTGATTTGAGAAGATGTTTTCTGGTCTAAATTCCCAACATCGTAACTTGAGATTTACAAAGCCAAATGGGTTGGTTTCACTTCTGGAACTTGTTATTATGTGTTTAGGAGACAACCCAATTGGCCTTGCATAATTTGGATAAATGAGTTGAGAGAACCATGAAAATACTTTTTGTTATGCATCTGCTAAATTGTTTGTACCAATATGCAATGATTGAATTATTGTGACCTTTTTATATATGATAATAATATAATAAAACTTATTTGAGAAACCTAATCCATATATTCTACTATGATAAATTTTGTAGAATTTATCTTTGAGTTTTGCATAGTGAATAAAATCAGTTTGTACATGCTAAAAATCTGTCTTGTGAACTGAATGATCTTAAGTTAAGTTGTATGATGAATATTTGGTTTCTTTGTAGATGTATGGATACATGTTAGGAATTTTTTACATTTGACATTGCTTAATATCACCAACGATTCATCAGGTCAAGTTTGTGTTTGTGTGTGAGTCCATACATGAGTTTTAGAATCATGTGTTATTAAGCAAACTCTCATAGCTTAAACACTTATACTAGGTAACAGTTAACGAGTCAAGTGCATACATTTGGTTTGAGAAAAGTCCATTACACGGGTCACCGGATGAGTTCATGCTTTATCCTAGTTGTTTTCTTGACTGAAAACAACAAATTCCATTTCACGCGTCATAAGTCAAGTACTCAAGTGCATATTTTAATTTGGTTGTTTGGTATAACGAATGAGCTAGATCCTGGTATGTCACACGCCTCGCGGTAAAACTCCTTTAGTCGAAATTTGGGGGTCTGACAGATTGGTATCAGAGCCATTGGTTATAGTGAACTCGGCTTGTTTTTGAAAAACCGATCTATGACCTTTTCAAAGCTGAATAACAGTTTTCAAGAGTGTCAACCCATTAGTACATTGTTTTCGTGCATTGCATTACATACGTACATAGCATTCACATACACCATGATACTGGTTGGTCCACGTTACCCATGTCACTATCCCTAGCTGATAAGATGTCTTTTGACGCCACCACAAGTTCTGAAGAGTCCCGGTGTAGTACCAGTGAAAGGTGAAAAGGCATGTGAGGAGTAAACACGCACCAGTACCTAGGTGATACCAATGAGTGGCATTAATTACCAGACTTAGTTAGGCACTGGATTCATCCATAACTAGTTTTCCATTCCTCTGCCTTTGGCTTTACCTCAATAACATTAACTACTCCTTTTTATAAAGGCATAATGCAAAGGACATAACGCTCCGATGTAAGATAAGTTGACGAGTACGGTCCAGAATGTAATCGTGAATCTATAGGTACATTGGTGTGAGATGGGATTCCATTGTGTAAACACTTTTCTAAAGCAAACTCTTGAAACTCTAAAATCTGTCATCTAAAGTTACTGGTCCTACCCAAGCAACAAACTCGGGACTTCTAATGATTTCACTTGAATACTTTGTAATTGGATTATAATTTATTTAATGAGAATTATTATAATTCAAATTTTGTGAATATGTGTTTATGAATAACACATTTGCTTAAAGTATGCATATTAGATGATTATATCTTAGATATTTTCTCATTATGGTATACTATGAGTGAAGGATATCATAGATGGACGTGGTGGCATTAACATGACTCAGGAACAACTTACGGCATTGATCAATGATCGAGTGAATGAGGCCCTAGCTGCTTTTCAGGATGCAAACCTCAGAGGTCCCCTGGCTAATATTCCTATGTGTACTTTTAAAGCTTTCATGGATTGTAAATCTCACATCTTCAAAGGAATGGATGGTGCTGTGAGTCTCCTTCGCTGGTTTGAAAAGACAAAGCCTGCTTTTGCAATGTGTAACTGTCCTCAAGCCAATTGGGTCAAATTCGCCTCCGACACACTGGAAGATGCAACTTTAACATGATGGAATTATCAGATTCAGATGTTAGGATTGGGGGTGGCAAATGCTACGCCCTGGAATGATTTTAAAGACTTGATGCTAGAAGAGTACCGCCCCCGAGATGAAATTTAGAAGCTTGTGGCCGAATACTGGAACCTCAAGATGTTGGGATCGGAGATCGAGGCCTATACCAATCGTTCTCACGAGTTGGCAACTTTATGTCCTAACATGGAAACCCCTGCCTACAAGCGCGTGGAAAGGTACCTCAATGGTTTGGCCCCACAGATTCAAGGCATGGTAGCTTAAACCCCGGAACAATTCAATAGGCTATTCGATTGGCACACAAGCTTACTGAGCAAGCAATTTAGCAAGGTATACTACCGAAGAAGGGTGAAAATGATTCTACTCCAGTGAATAACAAACGCAAGTGGGACAACAGTCAGAAAAAGGGTTCAATCTCTAATCAACCACAACCGCAGCAATGGAAAAGGTTTAACAACAATCACACCTTCAATCAACAGCCGACGACAGATCAGGGTTAAGGCGGATATCAGGGTAACCGTCCTAAGTGTGATAAATGAAACTTTCATCATCACGGTATGTGTAATATGAGTCAATGTGAGCGTTGTGGCAAAAGAGGACATGCAGTGAAGGATTGCAGGAGCCGATTTCCAGGAGAATACCGGCAGCAGATGCAACAACAACCTAATGATGCAAAGAAGTGTTTTTAGTGTGGTAATGAGGATCACTTTAAGAAGGATTGCCCCCAGCTAAATCAGAACAACAGTGATAACAACAATGATGACAAAAATGGAAACGATAATGGTACTAGTGCTAGGGGAAGAGCCTTTGTGATTGGGGGGCGCAACTAAGACAAATTCCATTGCATTCCTAGTAAATTTCTTTCAAACGACTATTTCAACTCTATCATACTCTTTTACTTGATACCGTTGCGGACTGGTGGATTTTGCCTTCACCAGTAGTTACTCAATTCTATGCCAACACTTTTGTCTTGTTATAAAACTTATTTGCAGTAGTAAAAATAGAAACCTACTAGTCTTAAAGGAGTGTATGCCCCATATTTTCACGTTAACTTCATTAATCCAAACTCCATTATCTTACATGTCATGCATGACATTTACACGAGTTGGTAACAAGTCAGACACAAGAGTCGATCCGTATGCATTGGGGATAAATCTCGTAAACGAATACATGTACGTGCTATGTGATTACTTGCTTTTTGTGTTAATACATTGATTATTACACACACACACACACACATATTAAAAAAAACCTTGACGCGCCCCAAGCCGCGCGAAGGATTTGGCTAGATCCCTCGCACCACGTGGGGGATCGCTAGATCGTGAATTCTATTTTAAAACGTTTGGAAACCCTAAAAACGTCTCATAACACTCCCCAACCGTCTCCAAACGATTTCACACACTTCCATGGGATATTTTCGTGTTCCTTGGTAGATTAGAGGTGCTAGGGTTCATAGCTTTCACCCGTAAACCAATATACGTAAGCAATTCTCGTTTGATTCTAGTTTCTTGCTTATCTTGTGTTTTGATTTTTGATAGAAACCCTAGAGGTTCAATTCTTTTGAAACATGGTTAATAAATCACGAGCATGATGATATGTGCTTGATATATGATTGATTAGAACCTTAGGTATGTCGTTAACATGATTCTTGATTGAGTTTTATTGAAATCAGAGGCCTGATAGATTCGTACTTGCTTATTGTTTGGTGATGATAAACGATGGTCTTTAATATATTATTGATTCAAGGATATATTTCGTCGAGTCTAGTTTCCAGAAAGTTATGATTTGTAATTTTTGGATATACAGAAGATAGGTTTTATGATTTTACACGATTGCATGTCTAATCTGATTTGGGAAGATGTTTTCTAGTCTAACTTCCCAATATCATAACTTGAGATTGACCAAGCCAAATGGATTTGTTCCACTTCTGGAACTTATTATTATGAGTTTAGGAGATAACCCAATTGGCCTTGCATAATTTGGATAAATGAGTTGAGAGAACCATAAAAATACCTTTTGTTGTACAATTGGCTGAACTATTTGTACATATCTGAAATGATTGAATTATTGTGACCTTTTTATATATGATAAAAATATATTAAAAATTATTTGAGAAACCTAATACATTTATTCTACTGTGATAAATATTTTAGAATTTATCTTGGAGTTTTTCATAGTGAATAAAATCAGTTTGTACATGCTAAAATCTATCTCGTGAACTGAATGATCATAAGTTAAGTTGTATGTGAATATTTGGTTGCTTTGCCCTGAAATGATGTGTGGATACATGTTAGGAATTTTTCATACATTTGATATTACTTAATATCACCATTAATTCGTCAGGTCAAGTTTGTGTTTGTGTATGAGTCCATACATGAGTTTTTGAGTCATGTGTTATTGAACACACTCTCATAGCTTAAATACTTGTACTAGGTAACAATTAATGAGTCAAGTGCATACATTTGGTTTGAGAAAAGTCCATTACACGCGTAACCAGGTGAGTTCATGCTTTTTCCTAGTTGTTTTCTGGATTGAAAACAATAAAACTATTTTTGTATATTTGTTTTCTTGATAGAAAACAACAAAGCATTTTCCTTACTTGTTTTCTGGATTGAAAACAACCAAACTATTTTCGTATACTTGTTTTCTGGATTGAAAACAACAAAACATTTTGCTTACTTGTTTTCTGGATTGAAAACACAAAACATTTGCCTATATTTGTTTTCTGGATTGAAAACACAGACATACTTACATACTGGTTTTCTGGAGGAAAATGCAGCGACTTACTTTGGATTTATGTAGTTTCTTATATATAACAAGTGTATACTAGATGCCCTTATATCACTTAAAGTACTATTGGGTTTGACAAACCCCACCTGCTATAACTCGACTAGAGGTGGGACGGGTGTAAATTGTCCTAACATACATCGCCAATGTTTTGTGATAGACCTGGTAAGAAGGCATACAGACAATCAGCTTCAGTTCAAACGTCTAGTAGCTTGTAAATGGGTTAGCTACCCTGGTATATTTGAAAAGTGCTTAATCCACATACACTACTTATGCTATGTATACTATCTATACTATATATGCTACTTTTTACAACTTATGAACTCACCAACCTCATGTTGACCCTTGAGTATTTATACTTGTCCAGGTTGCTTGATGTGCTAAGGAGTGGATTGCATGGCATACGTCTTGAGTCACACTTGTCGCATGAACTTTTTATTTCACATTATTTACATTTGATGGGTTGTGCTATTCTTTATGCAAAACCTAAGCAATAACAAAACCTTTAGTCCTATTCTTTATGCAACCGGTGGGTAATGGGTGGAGATATGACCGCTCGCAAGCTTATTGCATTGTGTTTATACTCGATATAGAGGGAAGAGAGCTACTAGTACACACACACACACACACATATATATATATGTGTGTGTGAGTGTGAGAGGGGTGTGAACATGTGTGCCTTAACAGGAAACAAGTAAACTTGTTTGGGCGGTTCCATAGTTTTAAATGCATTACTAAATTGTTTGGTGGGTTATCAATCTTGAAAGTGTTAGTCTTGAAAATAGGTTATGACCTTATGCCTCACTAGTATTAATGATGATAATTGATTAACCAATGATCGAGGTGTATGTGTTGCATGATAGTTTACTTGAGGACAAACAAATGATAAGTGTGGAGATGTGATGGTTAGATATAAATCGTGTATTATGTTGTGTTAAATGTTTAGTTTTATTAAGTTTTTAGTGTGAACTATGGTACTTCAAGTTTTCTTTTGTATTTCAAGTGTGTGAGCATTAAAGATACTAGTTGGAGCCTTTTATATGCTTGCTTTGAAAAGTTTGGGGGAGTTTGGAAGTGATTCGTGGACTTTTAGAAGTAAAACGGGCATATCTCAACCTAGAAAATGAGTTACGAGACCAATAATATATGAATTTTGGGTTTCTCAACGAGAAAAATCTGAATATGAGTTTATTTTAGTTCGCATAGTTCGCACTACGCGAACTGAGGGTTAAAAACCCTTCGCATTAAAAACGAGAAAAAAACCCTAATCGATCTATTGTTAGTTTTTCAGCTTCCATTCGAGTTATCATTCGTTCCACAGCCACTAACAAACCCTAGGACGATTTTGCATCATCTTGGGTCTTGCGGTTTGTCCAATCAGTCCATTCTTCCATCCTTTGATCAGATAAGCGAGTCATTCGTTATGCCGATTTCAGGCTAAAACTATTGTGTTCACTTTAGGCTAGGGTTTTGTGTATACTGACCTTGATCGGATTTTGTGTGATTTAATGATTAAGAACTTAATTAAGTGTGTTATTTGATCTTGTTTTACCTTACTACTTAAACAGTTTATGTTTTTGTTTATCAAATTGTGCGTCAACTACTTGGTTGTGCTCATCAACATTTAGGACTAAGTTCTTGTGTCATTGATCCAAAACTGTTACTCATTGCATATTAATTGGTTTTCATAATATAAAACTAGTAATTAGGTAGATCGTGTTCATTTGTGTTAACAATTCAGATAGGGTTTCGTTTGTTAGCACAACCAAACTACTAGGCCTAGTAATTACTACGAAATCAATTTAACTAAATCTGTGACTAATTGGTTATCACATTACCTGAACCTGAACCTGAACCTGAACCTGAAATCACTTGTTCTCATAATTGTTTACAAAATTTAAAAGTAATCGTGTGCTTCCAATACATCTTTCTAAACTGCTTAACATCGACTGTCCGTCTAGCTTAATATTTAATAAGTCATGAGTTTTGCTTGCACTTTCCATTGATTCCTTGTGGAGACGAACTTACTTACCCATACTAGTTATAGGTATTTAAGTGAATTAAAATACTTGTTTTTTATTAGAGCACGACATCTATATCAGGTAACGGTACAAATGTTAAGATGATAAGAACATGGTGGGTACGCCGCTAGTACATCCTATCTATAAGTGCCCTTATCGGATTTTCAGTTGGAGCGTTACTCCTACTACTCGAAGTTCAATGTTATGTTAAACTATTAACTTTTATTTAAAAATTTATTCCTTAAAATTTAATTATTTTTAACACTATTTTAGTTTTATTTTTCCTTAATTTCTGGACGAAATTTCCAAAAGTAGGGAAGGCTGTAACATCTTGGATTTTTCGTGTTTGAATTCGTATTCATTTACCCGACTCGGGAATGTAATTCGGATCTTTTGTATTAATAAAAACTTGTATGTATTAGTATTTAACTTGGTTTAACTTACTTTATATTCTCCTAACTTTCAAACTCATCAAACAACCCTTAGAAACCCCTAAAATCAATTAAAATAGCTAAAAATCACGTTTATAGAAGTACATGGACCATTTTTGCTAAAAAGCAAAGTATAGAAATGCGATTGTGGCTACGTGGAGCAGTGAAGCACCTGCAGCATATTAGTTTCATTTTTACTCATTTATTTGTTTTTAATGCGTAGTCTTCCCTAAACCGATCACGAAAATTGAGTCTCATGCAAAGTAATCTGATGTTGTAATATGTCCACATTCATTTTCTTGTTGATCAAACAAAATCATTTAGTTAATTGACCCAATTTTGTCGTCAATAGCTTGTTTTGTTTCCTAAATGAGTTGATTACTTCTTAAATGCATTATAACTCTCAATATTTAATCAAAACACATATATAAATCCTAAAATATTACTGAAACCTCTGCCACCATCTCCATACTCACAAAATTCTTCTCCTCCATTGTTGATTTCTTCAAGATTATTCAAGTTCTTCAAGCCTTCGTTGACTTTCAAGCTTCAAGACTCCTTTTGACCAAGAATTTCTTTTAGTTCTACTCATTGTTTGGGTAAGTTGCCTTATGTGTTTTTTTAGGTTTTTATTCATTTAACAAAAACCCTAAATCAGTTTATGGGGTTGAGGGAGTCTCGGTGGTCAATTTGATATAGTCAAAATATATTTGACTCTTCGATATCTCTATCTTCTGGTCAAAATTAGCTTTCAGGTAAGAAGACTTTTATGTTTGTTTTAAAAATTTTGAGTGTACTGTTTAGAACCCGACTCCTGACTGGGAGTTTGGATTCTGAACAGTACCAGCTCGCTTAAATATTAAAAACCTTATAACTTGAGTTTTACGCATCCGTTTCATCTGATTCCAGCTGTCAGGGTCTCTGTTTTAATTCTAGTTTAATGTCTCAAAGTTCCAGGTCAGTTCTTGTTGGATCAATAGCGCGTTAAAGGCTCGGAATTCGTTTAATATTCTTATTTTGTTAGCTCACCAATCATTATTGTGAGTAATCACTCCCCTATTTTACTAATTCCAAAACCGTTTTGAGGACTTTATGCGTACCACATTATATTAAACATATTATTATCTCAATTTATTTATTTCATTTAAACTAGCAAATCATGACTTGTTGTGTTTAACGATTAGATGTTACTTGCTTACATGTTTATCGCATTCGGAGAGGTCTATTATAATGTATCGCAGTAAGTATGATCATACGCCATCTTAGTAGCCAAAGCCCGATTCAAAAGGCAATGGTAAATCGACACCATTATTTTGTATTTCTTTCGTCTTAGAAGCCAAAGCCCAATTCGCAAGGCAATGGCCAAATGACATCAATTACTTACTCATGGTTTAATCGTTGATTCTCAAATATTGGTTTGCTTAATTTTATTTATATTATATTATTACATCAAAATCTGGTGATTACTTACTCCATATGTATTGTTGATAAATATATCTATTTTGTACGCATATTGCATGTTGTTCTTTGGTTTGAAGTGAAGGTTGAAGATCACCCAGAATGGGCTTAGGTTATAAATAAAAAGACACGTTGATATTACATGTTCTGGTTATATTTCCTATTGATTGCGACTTGTGTACTTGATTTCACATTAATAAAGTGATTTTAGATATTGTCATTTACATTGTATGATAGTGTCTTGTGAGCCACGGTTCACAGCCCAGCATATTCCGCTGTAGGTTGGGATGTGACAGAGGATATCTTTGTCTCGATCTCGAGACCAGACGGGTTCACATTTCTCGTAATGTCATCTTTGACGAAGAGCCTATACACATCACTTACTCATTCCCTCAATCGGCCCAACCTAACCCAACAGAACCAGCCCACTCCTCTATTTTAGCCCATATCACCATGCCTGACCTAACAACCACCTCTACCTATGAGCCACCCACTACTCCTAACCAATCAGCTTCGAGCGTTCCATCTAGCCCTCTTGTTTTCCCCGCGCACGATATTCATCCTATGACTAGTCGCTCAAAAGCAGGAATATCTAAACCATATCCTAAGTACAACTTAAGCATTACCACAGTTCCTACTACCCACATCCCTACTTACCAACAGACCCTTTCTGACAAGAAATGGTGACAGGCAATGACCGACGAATTTAAAGCTTTAAAAGATAATAATATGTGAGATTTAGTGCCTTATCTGGCTCATTACCCTATTATTCGTTGCATATGGCTTTTTAACCACAAATTTAAGTCAGACTAGTCGATGGAACACTATAAAGCCCGTTTGGTATGGTAAATCTCAAATGGTTGGTATTGATTGTGTGGAAACTTTTAGTCTTGTTGTTTAACCAGCTACTATTCAAACAGTTCTTTTTGTAGGTGTTTCCAAAGGATGGTTGATTCATCAACTAGTCGTTAAATATGCCTTTTTACATGGCTATCTTGAAGTAACCGTCTTTATGCATCAACCCGCCGTATTTGTTGACCCGTCAACAATTACGTGAATGTTGTTCTTGTGAATGAGCCTATCTAAGAAGAAGAATTAGACAAAGAGACGGTGACTTGCTTTAATGTTGATCATGTATTTCCCGAGTTTGATGAGGAGATAGAGATGCTGAGTCAAGAGTTGGATAGTCAGGGTAATCCGATTCCGACTGATAAAGGAAAGTCTAATAAAGAGGAAGAGGTTAATAGTCAAGAACAGGAAGAATGGTTTGAGAGACAAAAGATCGAGCCAAAATGTATATACTTGAAACAAGTCAAGTATTATCAAAAAGAGAAATAAGTTAAGCTTGGCAAAGTTGTCGGTATTGCCTATTTGTCTAAGATCAGGAAGATTGCAGTTAGGAGGACTTATGGCTTACAGTACTTTGAGAGCTTATGTGAGCTAAAATCTTTACCCTGGATGGATGTGGTGGATATAGTTGAAAAGGAGTTACTATATTGTCCAAAGAATGGGCTGGTGAAAGAGATATGGGATTTTATCAAAAGACAGGCTAAATTCAGATTTAGAAGCTAGACACCACATACACCATGTCTACATGTGTCTCGTGTAAAGAAAGATCCAGAGACAGGAGATTTTGTAAAGACATGGAGATACAAGCAGCCGCAGACCTTAAAGGTTATACTTATGTACCCTATGGAGCAGAATTTTCATGTGTACTTCAAATGGTGGTATTATGATGAAAATAGGGGAGAGGCGGTGATTGTTTTGAATCGTGATGGAGTGTGGGATGTGATCGATGTGCTGGACCCGATGTGGTTGATTAATTGTTCTGAGAAGGACATCGAGGCGTTGTACAAGTGGCAAGCAAGAAGCATTATGATTCTGCTATGCAACATCACAAGGTGGTAAGAGTTTGTCACAAGTACAAGATTCATGCATATCAGATATGGAAGAGTAAATGGCGCAAGCTGGGTGAAGAAGAGGAGAGAAAGGAAAAAGAAAGTGAACGTCAAATTAAAGAGAATGTGGCAAGGGCTTCATTGTCAAAGTATCAGTATAAAGGTGTTGGTGTGTCGTTTCCTACCAACCAGAAGCCCTCAACTAAACGTTAATGGGAAGTTATGAGGCGCGAGTACAGAGAGAGAGTGTCTTTGAGATGAAAGATTGAAGCAGATTGAAGATCAAGACCTAGCAAAATCTAAGGGGGAGTTTGTTAGAGCATAGTGTCTATTGCTAGGGTCTTTGTTTTGATAGTATAGCTTGAATGTCATATGTATTTGTTAGTTTGAAGTGTAGCGCATAAGTCATAGACGGATATGTTACACGGCGCATATCTTATGTGCCGGATAACATATACGGCTATGAAGTCTTAATTGTCAAACCTATAAATAGGTGTACTTATGCATGATTAGTAAGCTTTTTGGTCATAAGTTTCAGATTATAGAGAGAGAAAGTGCTTAATAGTGTAATATCTTTGTAATCCTTTGATTATATTAATGAGAATGGACTTAAAGTTACTTGTGTTCTTCCAGCCTTGTTGTTTTCCGCACCTCAATGAATAAGAAATAGCATTTTAGATCCTACGTAGAGTCTACATCATCTACAACATCTCATTTAAGTAAGTTGTTAGTAAGTTGTTCTCTCTCTGATATGTAATTCACCTTTTCAAACGTAACCTTGCCATTTGTTAGCGTTCCTTCACCCACAATATGACCTCCTTGGTTACCAGCAAAACTGACATACCCTCCACGAATAGATCTGACGTTCTCAAGTAGGAGTAGGGTAATGTGCCTCGAGGCTCCACTATCCATTATCCAACATGAATCGTGAGATCTTGGAAGCCCCTGCACAAACAGCTAACGGTTTAGTGAAACAAGGAAACCCAAGCCTTCTTGGTCTTAGGTTGCTTAAACTTTTTAAACAACATCTTAACATCTTCTATTTCTGATTCACACGATAATAAATCACAAGTTGATACATATGAATCAGTAACAGATCTCTTGTCATCTTCAAAACTTGGCGGTGTAATGTTTGAAACTTGTTTAACCACCCAGTTTTGACCTACATTCTGTTTTTTGATGTAAAAAGTAGATGGTGTAGACTTAGAAAATTTAGTTTTGTCACACCCACTTTTTACAACCTCTCCTGTCTTTAAAATCCTAACTGAGTCAGATTTTAAAGTGACTTTAGGTTTGCCAATGTGACTTAAACCTGATCTTTTAGAGAGAACCTTCTGAGGCTGAACGTGTTCGTGCTTCAACCTATTTAGACATGCATAGAATGCATGCCCAATCTCATTGCAATTGAAACACCGCCTCCGATCAATGAATTTGTTGACCGAAGGTGCTATTTCAACATGCTCACGTTCCTTCTTTAATCGATAAAACTTTTGATTAGTTTGATTTTGAAAAATTGCTTCTTTTTCGGACTCAGAAGTCTCTCCTTTGACAAACGCAATCTTGTTAACCTTTGATAATTTTTTAACTCCAGGAGATTGCTTATTATAAAAACTTATCTTAGCAAATCTCTTGGAGTTACCAACACCTTTATTCTCTGACAGATTAACGTTAACAGGTTGTTCGGTTAACACAGATTCAACAACTTTTATTCCAGTCACCCCATCACAACCAGAACTATCATTTTTAATGGTCTTATAAGCATCAACATTCTTAGCAACAGGCACATTAGAATCATGAAGTGGAGTGGTAATTTCCATGTTCAACGCCTTTTTAAAACCTCTCGGTTTCTCTGGAATGTATGAATTCCAGATTGGTGGCGGAACAACATGATATTCCATGTTCGGTTAGATGTCCTCCATCACATCATCCTCAGATTTAACATTCGAAGACATTTTCGGCATAATGTGATCAAGGACATAAGATGAAGCAGCATAACTTGTGAGTTTCAAGTTTACATGCTTAGTCTCAATCTTGAGTGTTTGTAACTCAAGTTTGAGTTCTGCGTTTTCATCTATGTGCTCGTTAATAGAAATTTCATTGTCCTCAACCATGTGTTTCAACATCAAGATGGTTTTCTCATCCTGTAGTATTTTCTCCCACGGCTTCTTTTCACACGTTTGAAGTTTGTCATAATCTTTTTTAACATATTTCAAGTCCAGTAAAGCATTATCATAAAATTTTTTCTGACTTCTCTTAGATCTAAGTCTTTAAAATCACACTTATCGTAAGGTAACTCACATTTTTCACATAAAGTACAGTTTGATGTTACTTGATTGGCCATGAATCTGTGTTCAGCTGGTAAACTTTCCTCAGTTGAATACTCAGATTTTTCATCAGTCACTTCTTCAACTATTCCATCAATTTGATCATCCTTGAGTTCCATAGCAGCTGATTCATCCTCGTCCTCCTCTCCGAAGTCAAGAGGTACCTCTTCTCTGTTGAACCATCCTGCAAAACTATCAATAATATCAGGTGGAAA
>NW_027502439.1:0-26109 GCF_021521415.1 Bidens hawaiensis | reverse complement strand
ACTCTAATGTTCTTTGATGCAGCATATGCCAATAAAAGACTCTTATTGCCTCCAACCTTGCTACATGAGCAAGTACTTCCTCAAAATCAATTCTTTCTTCTTTTAGGCAACCAAGAGCAACTAATCTTGCCTTGTTTTTCATTACAGTTCCTCTCACATCCCTCATATTTCTAAAACCCCACTTGGTGCCTATAGCATATTTCCCTCTTGGCTTGTCAACTAGATCCCATACTTGCAAGTTTCTGAACTGAGCTAGTTCCTCCTGCATAACTTCTACACAACTGTTGTACTTTAGTGCTTGAACAATGTTCTTTGGTTCTATGGGATAGAAAATAGGAGTATAAAAAATTGTTTGCAGTTTTTGAGGCACTTTTGGTCACTCTTTCAGTAGGTCACCAATGATGTGTTCAATAAGATAATTCCTTTGAATAGAAGATTGAATGACTTGAGTAGAAGTTAAAGTTGGATCCAAATTTGAATCATTTTGATCAGGTTCGTCAATGATCAATTATTGTGCATCATTGCTCATTTCTGCTTCTTCCACATTTTGATTGGATGTTGATGCAACATCATTTGAGACATTCAGATTTTGAAACAAATTTTCAAACATTGACTGTATGTCATGTTCATTGGGCTCATCTTCATTATCTTCAGATGTCTTCCTTTTGAAAGAGAACTCAATGTCTTAATTAGCAACTTTAGACCATAACTTGTCTAAATAAATTTTCTTTTTAGAAGTTGCTTCATTAACACTTGTTCTATAAGAATATTCATCACTGTCTTCAGTATAGATTTGAAGGATTTGATCAATTTCTCTAAATCAAACAACCAACTTGATCCATTAACAGTGTTAAAATAATTCTCAGTGAAAATGATATCATATGATTCAGTTACACTCAGATGATCTTTCACGTATACTCTATGCCTTTGAGTGTGAAGAATATCCAATAAAGAAGCAGTCTAAGGACTTTGATTGAAACTTGTTCAAGTAGTCTTTTATGTTTAATAGAAAGCACTTGCAACCAAAAGGTTTGAGAAAATTGATGTAAGGCTTTCTTTTGTACAAAATCTCATAAGGAGTTTTGTTTTGTCTTTTGTAGAGAATGACTATGTTCTGAACATAGCATGCAGTGTTGAATGCTTCTGCCCAAAATGATACAGGTAGACAAGCATCTACAAGCATGGTTATTGCAACCTCTATCAATGTTCTATTTCTTCTTTCTGCAACACCATTTTGTTCAGGAGTTCTTGGTGCATTGAATTGTTGAAATATTTCTTTTGTAAGAAAAAATTCAGTCATATCCCCAGTTTTGAACTCAAATTCATTGTCACTTCCCATTACCTTAACCCTTCCATATTCTCAATTCTGGTCACACAACTCTTGATCAGTTCTGAAGCTTCATCCTTTGAGTTCAGGAAATACACCCAAGTGAATCTCAAGTAATCATATATTATCACCAAACAATACTTCTTTTTACCAATACTTGGAACACTTACAAGACCAAAGAGACCCGTATGAAGCATTTCAAGCACTTGGTCAATAGAGTTTACAAGTTTTGTTTTGTAAGATGATTTATGTTGTTTTCCATTTTGGCATGCAACACAACTATCATCAAGCTTGAACTCTCTTGTGGCAAACCAATAACTTGTCCACCCCTTACAAGTTTGTTCATGTTCTTTAGATTTACATAACATAGTTTTTTTTTTTTTTTTTTTTTTTTTTTTTTTTTTTTTGACATTGCCTGTTTTCATTTTCAGAAGCTTTAGAAACAAAGCAAGTGCCACCTCTAGAAACAACATCTTCATCCTTAATTCATACAAGTTGCCTTGGTGCTATCATCATAATCATTTCTGGTGTAATTACAAACTCAGGTTTCAAAATGAAACAATGAGATTCATCAAAACTAACTTTATAAGCTTTATCACACATTTGAGAGATGCTCAAAAGGTTATATTTGAGACCTTCAACATGAAATACATTATCAAAAGAAAGTTGTCCATATGTAAGAATGCCTTTGCCCATAATTTTCAGTCCATTCTTAACACTTCCAAAAGCAACTCGGCCTTCAAACTTTTCTTCATAATTAACCAGTGATATTATATCTCAGGTCATGTTCCTAGAACGTCCACTATCCATATACCATACATCATTGACTTCTGTGGAACATTCTTGCACAATTGAAAACAAAGTAATAAGTTAAGTGATGAATCACCAGCCATGCTAGCTTGCAAATCATCAGCAACAACATCAGTAGTTGCATTTGGTTTTGGATCTTCATAAACTAGTTCACAAGACTCATTAGTCTCATAACCAGATTCAAACAAGTTTCCAAAATAGGGAATTAAGTTTGTGCATTTTTCAATCACAGTCTCCCTTTTGATGATTAATTTTGGACCTTCATCCTTTGGCTTCCATAAGAACCCTTTTGTTCATGTCCGCTTTTCAACAAGAATTTTTCATCACCATTTAGTTATTTCCTTTGCTTTCTCTTAAAAATTTTCTTCTTGACTTTTCTCTTTTAACTATTTGAACTTAATTCTACAGAATCACATGAGTTTTCTAAATTCTGAGATTTAATAGATGATTTCTTATTTATTCTATTCATCTACATCTTCTTTTTCTTTTCAAGTACATCATTAGACTTTCTCATTTATTCACCAGTTCCATCTTTGACTTGAATTCTCTTTTGTAGGTACTCTTCATACCTTTTCTTGTATATACCAAAGTCTTGACCATAAAGTGTGGTGTCTGGAATTGAGAAAGGTTCTGGTAAAATTCTTTCTTGGAATGAATATGTGTGATGACCACAAACATCACATATTATGCATCATACCTTTCCCTTGTGTTCATTTGAATAGTTTCCTCTCTCGAATCCTTCACTTGGTCTAGGAGGATCAACACCAATGGTCTTTTGATGAGTGACTGGTTTTCCAAAGTCTAAGGAAATGGGTTGAAAAACATTTATCTTTTCAATACTCTTTTCATCTGATCCTTTGATAAACTTAACCCTTTCTAACTTTCCTTTTCTTTCATTTAATTCCTTTTCTTTCATAGGGATCACATACTCTCTTGCATAGTATTGAACATCACCTATGTTAAAGATTTCATGATTTGAGAATATTGGGTAAGTAGGTAGATACTCAGTTTCTCTTCTTAATTCTGCTCCATTACTTTTCATTGAATTACTTTTCTTTTTGTCCGGACTTCTGAATGCTTGTGCAGCAACATGGTTCATTTTCTTTTGGGATCCCCCACTTATGTAAAATGGCTTGTGGTCTCTCCTCATCTGTTAATGAAATTTCTTCATTCTTGGTGAAATTTTGGGTAATCTTGGAATCTTTTCTTTTGGATTCTTTCTTATCTTTTCTGTACCCTTGATACTTTCACAACTTGAACATTTATCACTTGAGATACTTGAGTTATCTTCAAAAGACTCACTTGATGTACAAATTTTATCTTTACCAGATTCTTCATTTTTACTTTCTAAAAGTTTACACAGTCTTCAACAAAAATTCTCCTTCTTCATTGACACAAACCTTCTTGTAGTGTTCAACAAATTCTTCTTTTTCTATGAAAAACCTTCTTGAACTGTTCCAGATATGCCTCTCTTTTCTCCTTATCCACTTTCAATGAATAATTATCATTAAATGGTGGTGGAACAAATTTATACTTATCTTCTTCCTTAATCTTTATCAGCTTTCCACAAATGTTACCACTTGCAACAAGGTTCTTCAAAAAAACAACTTCAAATTGAAGTTGAGTATTCTTGATCTTTTCTTCTAAGTACATCTTTTTAAAACCCTTTATTTATGTGGTATATCTTGATTGAGTCTCATAACTATCCAAACAGTCTTGTTCTAGACCTTTAATTTGGTTTTCATAAGTTATTTCACTCATTTCATAAGCATTGATTATGCTTTCTCTTTTGAAACATTCATCTTGCAGTTTTCCTACTTCCAATTTTAAAGAATCATTTAAATCAAGTGAATATGAGGTTAAGTAGTTGGAATGTACCTGAGACATTGAAGATTCAACTTGATAATTGATTTTAGCCATGAATGCAACATTTGCCTTTTCAACCTCTTCAGCTTGATTGCTCTAGTCAAACAAATCATCTTGTGGTTATTGAGTGACAACAACATTTGCTCGATTTCTTGGTTGAATTGCATTATTTCTGTTTTGGTTTGTGTGGTCCTTGAGGATGGGTTTGTTGATTTCTTTGGTTAGGTTGTTGTTGGGTAATGATTTGATGTTGGTTCTGTTGTGGTTGAAAGTTGTTGTAAAACTACCTCTGCTATTGACTTTAGCCTTGATTCTAATATTGAAATTGATTTATTTGAAGATTGTTGTTGTTCTTGAATTGTCTTGGTTATTTGAATTCTTTTGCAAAGTGACCATGTTGTTGAAAGTTGTAACAAATAGCCTTGGATTTATCAAATCCAATCATGTCATTTGAACCAGAGAATGTAGGCCTTCCACTCCTGTTATACAACCTTTTACTTCTCAAAGCTAACATGACAACTTGCCATTTTAAATCCATATCTTCAAGATCATATGCATCAATATATTCCAAATATTCTTGTATAACACTGGTATGAATCAAGTTCTAGGCCACAAATGCATTATAAGATTCAGTAAACATAGAAAACAAGTCTTGATATTCATTTCCTTGACTTGAGTTTCCAGGAACGTATGGAGCATGCCCACTTGCCATAGAAGATGTATCACCATCAACTATCATTTGGACATTAAATCTTTGTTGTCCAGGTTGGCTTCTAGATTGTCTTGCTACATAAACCCTTGGAGTTTTAGCATTAAAGTCACTAGACTCTTCAATGATAGGAATTTATTGTTGTTTCTTGGTTGATAGATTTCCCATTGGAGCTATTAGGGCATTTGCAACTTGAAAACTTGGCTTCTCTCTTCGATCATGTGGTTTTCAATCATTTCATGTTCAAAAGCTTGTAGAAAACATATAACATCATCAAGCTTTAAGTCGGTAAAATTTGCCTTTTCTTTGATAAACTTACTTGTTGTATACCATTCACCAGATAATAAGGAAAATAGTTTCTTGTTTAGATCAAATTCAGTAATAGCAAGATCAGTCATTCTAATTTCATTAAGAATTGGTACAGATCTTTGCAAAACTTATTTCAACCTATCTCCCTCTTTAAACTTGAATCTGTCAAGTTGTTGCTTCAGCCTGTTTTTCTTGATGTCTATCAATTTAGTATTGCCTTCAAACATTTCTACCACAACATCATACATTTCCTTAGCAGTTGTCTGATGGTTCACACTTGTCAATATATCCCATGACAAACCCAATTTCAAAAGGGCCTTTTCATCCCTTTTCTTCATCTGTCTTTCAATGGCTTGATTATTGTTTGCACCTTTAGTGGGAACATATGGACCATTTTTATAGAGTTCCAAGACTCAGTGTCATTGTAAGAAATAGAAGCCTCTAACAAAACTTTCCACTTGATATAGTTTTCTTGACCTAACAGTCTTGGAATCTTGTTAGTAGACATTTCTTGGTCATCCATTTGCTTGAAAATATTTTTGGTATTTTAAACAAGCTTTTAAAATAATAATTAGTTAAAAATTTTAGAAAACTTTGAAAAGTATTCAGATCTGAGGATAAAATCCTTAAATCTGAAGAAAACCAATGTATTAAACCAAGATCTAGACTCAAAATAAACAATAATCAATGTGAATATGAGATTAGAATACTTTTAAATCTTAAATGATTGTAGATCTGAAGAACAAAGAACAGAACAGCTGACGTTGCATTCCAATGTAACAGTGCTCAGTTGGCGTCAGAATCTTCATCCTTAAAATCAAATAATATTCAGTAAAAAGCTTCACTCAACCTTCATAGGAACACATCGGTCTTCACAAGAGCAAACAAAGCTCTGATACCACTTGTCAGGTTCGATTTATCGTGCTATCAACCTCGTAACCAACAACTTAATGTTGACAAGACGGCTACGGATAAGCTAGTGTAAAGACCCAATGATTGCTAAAGGCAGAATCAATAGTAATCAAGATGTTGCTAAAATAACACAAAGATGACAAAGACACAAGAGACTCAAAATATTTCCATTGATATTAATCAACAATACAAAGGAATAACTTTAGGGTTTCTAGGTAGAATGTCAGGTCCGGTAACTTTCCACACAAAGATATTTTGTCTGCTAAGAGAGTGTCTAATCAGCTGTATTTCACCATTTTGCATAATTATGACCTAGTATTTCCTTAAATAAGGACACCTGAGACCTTGTAGAAACCCTAATGATTGTTAAAACATATTCAAATGTATTCAAAATTATTACAGGTGTCAAATAGGTCTTCGAGTAAGTTTTTGTCTCTTTGGAGCAAACCTTGTAAACCATAAGTGTGCTAGTACAGTTGTCCGAGAAAGCTTTTACTTTGAAAATATTCCTTAGAAAATATTTTTCAAGCTGACTTCAATCTTCATGATATAATCAAACTTCGCTTGAGAATATCCTACGAGCAAGCTTATTCTTGTTGATCTCTTCAACCTTTTTGTCAAATACTTATTGTAGCAAACTCAAGTGTGCTTGGGTACTGTAGCTTGCTCGAGGTTGAACCTTGCTCGTAGAAGTCCTTAGTTTAATTCCTTTAACTTCCTACAAGTGTGCTTGAGATTATCATTATTTAATCCTTGCTCGATCCACCATATTACTTGGTTTAAGCTTGGAGAAGTCAAGGGTTTTCTCTGAAACAAACCTTGCTCGACTGAAGAAAAACCTTGCTTGATGAAGTGTTGTTTGATCGAACTGAACTTAGAAGAATTCTAGAAGATAACCTTGCTCGATGTAAGATAACTTGCTTGAATAAGTATTAGGCTTGCTCGAAGTGCCTTGTTTGCTCGTATTCCATACTTAGCAAATTTCTTGAGGAGGTTGAGATGATTATAATATTCCTTGATCATTTTTGGTCCCAACATAAGCAACTTCTCCCACACGATCTACGATCTTAAACGGTCCAATGTACCTTGGAATTAACTTTCTTCTCTTTCTGAAACAAATAATTCTCTTCCAAGGCGAGACCTTGAGCATCACATTATCACCAATGCTAAACTCAATTTGTCATTGCTGCTTATCAGCATTGGATTTCAGGAGATCTTGAGAAGCTTTTATTCTTGCCATGATCTGATCAAATGTCACACCCTCAAATTCCACTAAAGGAGTTTTACCGTCAGAGGGTGTGAACTAATAGGATCGGAATCATTAGTTATAATCAAACCATAAAAACGTTTAAATGAAATTAAGTGCGGAACCGTAAAAACCAAAAGACAAAAGTTATGTCACGCAGGACGACTTAAAAACCCAAGTAATAATTGTTAAAAACATGTTTGCATATCAGAATGTTCAAAAACCATGCATGATCCTATACCGCGCGCTCGCCTCGGCTACCTGAGAATAACATACTAAAAGTGTCAACACGAGGTTGGTGAGTTCACAAGTTTATATAAAATAAAGCGTTTAGCGTTTTGCGTTCAGCGTTTTGCGTTACCAGATAGTGTTAAATCAATTATATATCGATAGGTAGCTAGCCTATACAACAAGTATTACTAAGTGTTCGACACCGAACCTGACTGTTTATCAAGTGCCTTGCCACCAGTTCATCCAGACCATGGTATGTGTTAGCCAAAATTACACCCGCTCGACCTCCAGTCGAGTTTAGCGTTGGGTGCGGTTTGTCAAACCCAGTAGTACTACTCAACAGTGACTCGCTATTATCCAAATATTAACCGGTTCGATGTGTAGGACTTCAATTGTTTCGTTTGCCACTTAGCCTTTACAAGTGATATATAATTTACTAACAAAATCTTAAATGCGTTTTTCGGAGTATGTTATCTCCCCCAAGTGAAAAGCGTTTAAAACAGTTTAAAGGGGTAAGTGAAACTCACTGTTTGCGAAGAATTCCCAAAATAAATCACCAAGTGATGCGCGTCATAGAAAACTCTCTCTAGCGTTCTAAAACAACAAGGAGATTTTCTAAGTATCGAAACTAATATCGAGTCTCTAGACCCGACACATAATTCCTAAGCACAAGATACGTTTCGTGTTTGTTTGTGAATTGTGTGTGACTTAGCAAGTACATTTGTGATACGATACATGTGTGAACAATTATTTACGTGTCATGTATTAATAACGTACATCACTAGCAATTACTCCCCGTAAGGGCAATTTGGTCAAAACACGACAACTATTTAGCAAGTATTCCCCGCAGGGGCAATTTGGTCAAAACATAACAATTATATAGCAAGTATTCCCCACAGGGGCAATTTGGTCAAAACATAACAATTATATAGCAAGTATTCCCCACAGGGGCAATTTGGTCAAAACATAACAATTAACTAGCAATTATCACGTTTCATGCATTTCACAAAATTCAGCAGCTAGTTTCACCGAGACGGAAATTCTACTTGAAAGATTGTACTATTCCACTGAACATAGCATCTCAATTAATTTACCAAAAATCTTCACTAAAGCATGCATGTGTTAGGTTTCCAGAACATATTTTATTTTATTTTTATTCCACATAGATTTCTCATAATGATCAAAACACTACAGCAAGCTCATAACAGTCAAATTCATGCGCAACAGAATTTTATTTGAAATTCCCGTTAAACGAAAGATCCAACAAATGCAAGACCACTTGGGTTAGGTTCCTAACTCAACAAGTCAACTTCCAGTAGTGGAACCAACCCAATTGGTCTCGTAGTTCATGAGATATAATATTTACAAGATAACCTAACAGCAGGTCTAACAACTCAGCTTTGCACAACGTTTTTGTAAAATTATAAAGGTTAACTTTTACACGTCCAAAAATTGCAAATTTATATTCTTTAGAAACTAGACTCAACCTAGTTTACTGTAGTATCAATATTCTCAACCAATTTTCACAATTACAGCCCGATACAGTCAATTGAACATCAACAACACAATCTGTCCAGAAACTGTTTGCAACAAAATTCAACATATTAATCATCTATAGACCAAAATCCGTTCATATGACACTCTAGACACCATAACCACTATCCATGCACATCAATTACACCGTACATACATGGTTAGGGTTTTATTTGATCTCAAAATCAAAGACACAACAATTAACATGTAACAATATCAATCCTAGTTATCAAATCATCATCAATACATCATCAAATCAAACGAATCATATGAGCACATTATATGAAGATTTTCGGAACCTAGGGTTCACAATTATACCTTCAAAAACACCAACACAAGCAATAGGAAGGTAGAAGATGGCTAGAAACGGATGTAGGATGCTTCAATTGTGAAAGACAAGATCAAAATCAAGTATTATGTGTGTGTGTGAAGGCCGATCGCAAGGAGGGGGGGGGGGGCAGCTGCCGTCGGGTTTGGGGAGGGAGAGAAGGAGGTTAGGGTTTAGGTTAATATTAGTAATAATAATAATATATTACACTTAAGTCCCTCAACTTTCAAATGCTACTTTTCTAGCTTAATTAACTTAGTTTGCACATTGAGTTAACGTTATATAACATGTTATCACATAACACATAAGTTTAACACATAATTATCACATAATTATTGTTTTGACGTTTTTCGTTTATTCACCAATTGTTTGCGTCAACTCCTTTGCGTTTCGGTGCAATTCCCGAAAGACTACACATGTAGTAAGTGTCAAGTGTCATTTAAACCCTAGTTTAAATGTAATGAGGTGTGCGTTATAGATTCAATGATCTTAAGTTTGAATTGACGGAGTTGAGTTAACGGAGTTAACCTGAAATTGACGATTGTCACATCATTCCCATGTTAAAGAATTTTCGTCCCGAAAATTTGAGTCAAGTCGTGATGAGTGTCTGAAAAAGTAAGAAAAATTTTCAGTTTGTCATATCATCCCCTAGTAGAAAGAAATTTCGTCCCGAAATTTAATTCATACCTCCGGTGATTTCTGATGGTTTGTCGGGTTTCGCGGTTTTCTGTGTTTGGTCAGCCCTTCAAAAAGGTGAGGATACTTTTTCATCATTTGATCCTCGCGTTCCCACGTGAACTCCGGTCCACGTCTTGAGTTCCAACGAACCTTAACGATTGGAATTTTGCTGTGCTTGAGTGTTTTGGTTTCCCAATCCAAAACTTCAACTGGTTCTTCAATGAAGCGTAGCTGTTCATCAACTTGCAGTTCATCCAAAGGGACTACTTGGGTTTCATCGGATAAGCATTTCTTCAAATTGGATACGTGGAAAACATTGTGTACACTGCCGAGTTCCGCTGGTAAGTCCAGTCAGTACGCCACCGGACCAACGCGTTCCGTTATCCGGTAAGGACCAACGTATCGTGGGTTGAGTTTGTTTCGCTTCCCAAAGCGAACCACACCTTTCCAATGTGAGACTTTGAGTAACACATGGTCATTCACTTGAAATTCGAGAGGTTTTCGGCGCTTGTCGGCGTAGCTCTTTTGGCGATCTCGTGCTGCTGCCATGCGGTTTCGGATTTGAACAATCTTTTCCGAAGTTTCGAGTACCAGTTCTGGACCAGTGATTTGGCTGTCACCCACCTCTGCCCAGCTGAGAGGTGATCGACACTTCCGTCCGTACAGTGCTTCAAACGGCGCTGCTTTAATACTTGCGTGGTAGCTGTTATTATACGAAAACTCTACCAAAGGTAGGTGAGGTTCCCAACTTTTTCCGAAATCCAATACGCATGCACGCAACATGTCCTCTAAGGTCTGAATAGTTCGTTCACTTTGCCCATCCGTCTGAGGATGGTATGCTGTGCTCAGATCAAGACGGGTGCCTAGTGCGCTTTGTAGTGACTTCCAAAAGTGCGAAGTGAAACGGAAATCTCGATCAAAAATGATGGAGACAGGCACTCCGTGTCTAGACACCACTTCTTTCATGTAGACGCGAGTCAATCTTTCCATTTTGTCTGATTCCTTAATCGCTAAGAAGTGTGCCGATTTAGTCAACCGGTCAACGATCACCCAGATGGTATCGCATCCCGTCGGTGTTTTAGGTAATCCCGTGATAAAATCCATTGAAATGTGTTCCCATTTCCACATTGGAAGTTCTGGTTGCTGTAGCAGGCCAGATGGTTTCTGGTATTCTATTTTGACTCTGGCACAAGTCAAGCATTTGCTCACGTAGGTGGCAATGTCGGCTTTCATGTTCGGCCACCAGTAAAGTGCCTTTAAGTCATGGTACATTTTATCTGAGCCAGGGTGGATAGAATATCGGGACTTGTGAGCTTCATCCATCACTAGAGTTCTCAACTCTCCGTATCGTGGAACCCAAATTCGGTTCTCAAAATATCGGACCCCGTCCGATTTGGTTTCAAGTTGTTTGTTCATGCCCCGCATGAGTTCCGATGGAAGATTATCATCTTTCAAAGCTTCAAGTTGGGCTTCGCGAATCTGGTCGGGTAAGTTGGCACGAATCGTGAGTTGCAATGCTCGCACCCGCCTGGGTTTATCGGTTTCTTTTCTGCTGAGGGCATCGGCCACTACATTGGCCTTGCCAGGGTGGTACTTGATGGCACAATCATAATGCTTAAGCAGCTCGACCCAATGACGCTGTCGCATGTTCAGCTCCTTCTGATCGTAGATATGTTGGAGACTCTTGTGGTCGGTGTAAATGGTAAACTTGGTACCGTACAAGTAATGCCTCCATATCTTAAGGGCAAACACCACAGCTCCGA
Organism: Bidens hawaiensis; assembly: GCF_021521415.1. Lineage (NCBI taxonomy): Eukaryota > Viridiplantae > Streptophyta > Magnoliopsida > Asterales > Asteraceae > Bidens > Bidens hawaiensis. Next base: position 14,397 of record NW_027502439.1, on the reverse strand, counting down.
GTTCCAAGTCATGGGTCGTGTAGTTCTTCTCGTGAACCTGTAGTTGTCGAGAGGCATAGGCTATAACTTTCTCGAGTTGCATCAGCACACAACCGAGACCTTGTATCGATGCGTCACAATATACCTTGAAATTCTCTGTTCCCTCGGGTAGGGCTAGAATAGGGGCGCTACAGAGTTTGGTTTTCAACAGTTGAAAAGCGGATTCTTGTGCGTCACCCCAATTGTACTTAGTGCCTTTGTGAGTCAAAGCGGTGAGGGGTTGGGCAATCTTTGAAAATCCTTCAATGAAACGCCGGTAGCAGCCGGCCAGTCCTAGGAATTGCCGCACCTCAGTCGGGGTCTTAGGTGCTTCCCAGTTTTTGATGGCCTCTACCTTACCGGGATCGACATGGATACCATTCTCGTTGATCACATGTCCTAAAAAGTGAACCTCGCGAAGCCAAGATTCGCATTTCGAGAGTTTTGCGTACAGTTTTTCCTTCTTCAATAATTCCAGAATTACCCTTAAGTGTTCCTCATGGTCGGCCTTGTCCTTGGAGTAGACCAGGATATCGTCAATAAACACAATCACAAACTTGTCGAGGTACGCCTTGCATACTCGATTCATGAGATCCATAAATACGGCTGGTGCGTTGGTTACTCCAAAAGGCATAACCGAAAACTCGTAGTGACCATACCGTGTTCTGAAAGCCGTCTTTGAAATATCTTCTTCGCGCACTCTTAGTTGATGGTAACCAGATCGCAGATCGATCTTCGAGTAATAACTCGATCCTTGGAGCTGGTCAAATAGATCATCAATTCGGGGTAAAGGATAACGGTTCTTGACCGTCACCTTGTTCAACTCCCGGTAGTCGATGCACATGCGGAAAGTCCCTTCCTTCTTTCGGACAAACAAGACAGGGGCTCCCCATGGCGATGAGCTAAGTCGGATAAAACCCTTATCCAACAAATCTTGTAACTGAGTGGACAGCTCCTGAAGCTCCGCCGGTGCGAGCCGATACGGAGCTCGTGCTATGGGTGCTGCACCGGGGGTCAACTCGATTTGGAATTCGACTTGTCGAATAGGAGGGAGTCCAGGCAAATCCTTCGGGAAAACTTCCGGAAAATCTCGCACAATCGGTATATCTTCAATTCGCTTCTCCTCCGCGGATTTCTCAACAATCTGCGCCAAGATTGCCGGATGACCCTTTCGTAGATACTTCTGCGCCTTCATGAGGGTAATGACGCTGGTGGTCATGCCGCTTCTCTCCCCCCGGATCGAAATGATCTCGCCGGAAGGGGTAGTAATGTGGACTATCTTGTCGTGACATATAATCTCCGCTCGGTTCTCGGATAACCAGTCCATGCCGACAACGACATCGAAACTACCAAGCGTAAAAGGTATGAGGTCGATATCAAAAATATGACCTGACAGTTTTAACTTACATCCCGCAAGTACATGAGTCGTTTCTACAGACTTTCCGTCGGCTAATTCTACTGGAAACTTAGCATCTAACGGGGTTGGAGTTAGGTCTAAGAGTTGACTAAAGGCTTTCGACACAAAACTCCTATCAGCTCCAGTGTCAAACAATACAGAAGCAAAACAATCGTTCACAGGGAACTTACCAGTCACCACGTATGGATCATTGCGGGCTTGACCCGACCCAATAACAAAAGCTCTTCCTTTACCATTGTTTCCACCACCACTGCCACTTCCATTACCTCCATTGTTGTCGTTCTGTTTCAGCTTGGGACAATCTTTCCTGAAATGACCTTCCTGCCCACATTCGAAACATCCCTTCGTCGTCATAGGTGGTTTAGGAGCACCCATTGCCGCAAGGTCTCCTCTACATTCCTTTGCCTGGTGACCCATCTTTCCGCATCTCAGACACTTGACACGGTCACACGGGCCAGCATGATGATAGTTACACCTGTTGCACTTCGGGTACTTCCCAGCATAGCCGCTCGAACCCTGCCCGCTACCGTTGTTATTGTTATTGTGACCCTGGTTGTTGAAGCTCCGGGTGAATTCGGGCTTTCGGTAGTGTTGCTGCTATGGGGGGTTCGAGGATGAGGATCTGGTGTTGTCAAACTTTCTCTTTCCGCTGCTCGGGTTGTTGTTGCTGTTGTTGTCAGTACTCGGGTTGTCACGGGCTTTTGTGGTTGAACCCCTAGGTGGTAGCGCACCTTGGGTCCCTGCTTGATCCATTAGTTTGTGAGCTAACCGAATCACTTGTTGAATCGTGGCTGGTCTGGAAGACGTCACCATGCCCTGAATTTGCGGTGCTAACCCATCAATATACATTTCAATCCTCTTACTCGGCGGGTCTACCATCCGTGGATACATCACCGCTAACTCGTGAGAACGGGTGGTGTAGGCTTCGATATCCGAACCCACCATATTCAATGACCAAAACTCGGATTCCAACTTTGCAATCTCCTCCCTAGGACAGTACTCTTCTCGCATCATGTTCTTGAACTCCTCCCAGTTCATAGCGTTAGCTAGTTCCAATCCAAGGATCTGCACGTTTGAATTCCACCAAGTGAGGGCAGAATCTTCAAGTGTTCCAGCAGCAAATTTGACCCTACTGGCAAGGGGACAATTACACATTTCAAACGCCGATTCGGCCTTCTCAGCCCAACGCAGGAAGCCTATAGCTCCCTCGGTGCCCTTAAACGTACTGGGCTTGCAGTCAAGGTAATTCTTGAAGGTACACGTTCCAATTGGACCTCCAGCTTGGTTCTGTACATGTGCGGCTAGAGCGGCCGCCGCGTGGTCATTCAGTAGAGTTTGGAGTTCTGCTGCAGTCAGGTTGATGTTACCACGTCCGTGTCCAGCGTTTCTTCCTGCCATTTCCTTGAATCACAGCATAAAATGTTAAACATGAATTTTTCTTTCATATGAAACACACCATACATGTAATAAAAGATAGGTAAGAAAGAAATAAAAGGAACAAACATCACATCACAACCATATATTAATCCAAATAATAATTCATGATTAAAACCATTGTATTCGCTACAAAGTATTTAAAACCAATCCTTAAAATCATAGAAAAATAATAGTTTGGATGGAGACAACCCCTCCAGCTAGGTGTTATCATCCTTAGATGTCATCGTCTGAGGACACCTCTGAGTGTGCCTCCTCCTCTGCCGGTTCTTCCTCCGGTTCTTCTTCAGGTTCCTCATCGGGATCCTCCTCAGGCTCTTCTTCGGGATCTTCTTCGGGTTCCTCTTCAGGCTCTGCCTCAGGCTCTGCTTCAGGTTCTGCCTCAGGCTCTGCCTCGGGTTCGGCTGCGTTCTGAGCAATTTGCATTTGTAAGACATCGCAGTGCTCTAAAGCTATCTCGGTTCGGGTCCTTGCTACTTGGAGTTGCTCTTGCAAGTCTATCATCTCGGCTTGCATCTTTCTCATAATCTTCATCTGTTGATCACTAGCCTCTTGCATTTCCTTCATTGCCGCAGTCATGCGGGAAATTTCCTCCTTAGTCTCGGTTCCATCTTTTAACAGTCCGGAAACGTTAGCTCTCGTATAGCGTATGTAACCAACATCACGCTCCAAACAAGAAACAACAGCTGCGAGCACACGCTCTACAGGTTCGGTTATAGGTGGTAGGGTGTTGGGATAAGCAGGATGGTTCGGGTGGGGTAGCGGGGGAACTTGTTCGCGATAGACCATACGCCTAATCATATTAGGGTACCAATCCCAACTAACTTCGTTTTCGTACATGCCTCCGGATAAGCGATACCTCTTCGGTGCAGGAGCTTCGAGTTCCGGGACTACACGGGGTGGCGATGAGGTAGGTAATTGCGGTTCCTTCCCATGAGCATGAGTCATCGGATCGGATGGTGATGATGGTGGCGTCGACATCCCTACAGGTAAGCCGTGTATGCGCGCGTATGAGTGAAAGGGGTAAAGAGATAAGATAACAAAGACTACACAAATCTATGCAGTGCGTATCATTATAACTAATGGGTCGTCGCGGTTATAGTCTAGTATGCATGCAATTTCTAGTTCGCTATAACCAATGGCTCTGATACCAATCTGTCACACCCTCAAATTCCACTAACGGAGTTTTACCGTCAGAGGGTGTGAACTAATAGGATCGGAATCATTAGTTATAATCAAACCATAAAAACGTTTAAATGAAATTAAGTGCGGAAGCGTAAAAACCAAAAGACAAAAGTTGCGTCACGCAGGACGACTTAAAAACCCAAGTAATAATAGTTAAAAACATGTTTGCATATCAGAATGTTCAAAAACCATGCATGATCCTATACCGCGCGCCCGCCTCGGCTACCTGAGAATAACATACTAAAAGTGACAACACGAGGTTGGTGAGTTCACAAGTTTATATAAAATAAAGCGTTTAGTGTTTTGTGTTCAGCGTTTTGCGTTACCAGATAGTGTTAAATCAATTATATATTGATAGGTAGCTAGCCTATACAACAAGTATTACTAAGTGTTCGACACCAAAGCTGACTGTTTATCAAGTGCCTTGCCACCAGGTCATCCAGACCATGGTATGTGTTAGCCAAAATTACACCCGCTCGACCTCCAGTCGAGTTTAGCGTTGGGGGGGGTTTGTCAAACCCAGTAGTACTACTCAACAGTGACTCGCTATTATCCAAATATTAACCGGTTCGATGTGTAGGACTTCAATTGTTTCGTTTGCTACTTAGCCTTTACAAGTGATATATAATTTACTAACAAAATCTTAAATGCGTTTTTCGGAGTATGTTATCTCCCCCAAGTGAAAAGCGTTTAAAACAGTTTAAAGGGGTAAGTGAAACTCACTGTTTGCGAAGAATTCCCAAAATAAATCACCAAGTGATGCGCGTCACATAAAACTCTCTCTAGCGTTCTAAAACAACAAGGAGATTTTCTAAGTATCGAAACTAATATCGAGTCTCTAGACCCGGCACATAATTCCTAAGCACAAGATACGTTTCGTGTTTGTTTGTGAATCGTGTGTGACTTAGCAAGTACATTTGTGATACGATACATGTGTGAACAATTATTTACGTGTCATGTATTAATAATGTACATCACTAGCAATTACTCCCCGTAAGGGCAATTTGGTCAAAACACGACAACTATTTAGCAAGTATTCCCCGCAGGGGCAATTTGGTCAAAACATAACAATTATATAGCAAGTATTCCCCACAGGGGCAATTTGGTCAAAACATAACAATTATATAGCAAGTATTCCCCACAGGGGCAATTTGGTCAAAACATAATAATTAACTAGCAATTATCACGTTTCATGCATTTTCACAAAATTCAGCAGCTAGTTTCACCGAGACGGAAATTCTACTTGAAAGATTTTACTATTCCACCGATCATAGCATCTCAATTAATTTACCAAAAATCATCACTAAAGCATGCATGTGTTAGGTTTCCAGAACATATTTTATTTTATTTTTATTCCACATAGATTTCTCATAATGATCAAAACACTACAGCAAGCTCATAACAGTCAAATTCATGCGCAACAGAATTTTATTTGAAATTCCCGTTAAACAAAAAATCCAACAAATGCAAGACCACTTGGGTTAGGTTCCTAACTCAACAAGTCAACTTCCAGAAGTGGAACCAACCCAATTGGTCTCGTAGTTCATGAGATATAATATTTACAAGATAACCTAACAGCAGGTCTAACAACTCAGCTTTGCACAACGTTTTTGTAAAATCATAAAGGTTAACTTTTACACGTCCAAAAATTGCAAATTTATATTCTTTAGAAACTAGACTCAACCTAGTTTACTGTAGTATCAATATTCTCAACCAATTTTCACATTTACACCCCGATACAGTCAATTGAACATCAACAACACAATCTGTTCAGAAACTGTTTGCAACAAAATTCAACATATTAATCATCTATAGACCATAATCCGTTCATATGACACTCTAGACACCATAACCACTATCCATGCACATCAATTACACCATACATACATGGTTAGGGTTTTATTTGATCTCAAAATCAAAGACACAACAATTAACATGTAACAATATCAATCCTAGTTATCAAATCATCATCAATACATCATCAAATCAAACGAATCATATGAGCACATTATATGAAGATTTTCGGAACCTAGGGTTCACAATTATACCTTCAAAAACACCAACACAAGCAATAGGAAGGTAGAAGATGGCTAGAAACGGATGTAGGATGCTTCAATTGTGAAAGACAAGATCAAAATCAAGTATTATGTGTGTGTGTGAAGGCCGATCGCAAGGAGGGGGGGGGGTAGCTGCCGTCGGGTTTGGGGAGGGAGAGAAGGAGGTTAGGGTTTAGGTTAATATTAATAATAATAATATATTACACTTAAGTCCCTCAACTTTCAAATGCTACTTTTCTAGCTTAATTAACTTAGTTTGCACATTGAGTTAATGTTATATAACATGTTATCACATAACACATAAGTCTAACACATAATTATCACATAATTATTGTTTTGACGTTTTTCGTTTATTCACCAATTGTTTGCGTCAACACGTTTGCGTTTCGGTGCAATTCCCGAAAGACTACACATGTAGTAAGTGTCAAGCGTCATTTAAACCCTAGTTTAAATGTAATGAGGTGTGCGTTATAGATTCAATGATCTTAAGTTTGAATTGACGGAGTTGAGTTAACGGAGTTAACCTGAAATTGACGATTGTCACATCAAACCTTGAAGAGATTTCTTGCATAACTTCTAAACTTCCAATCTCTTTGACTAATCACTTCCAACATACAAGAGTTCTACAACGTCTACCATACAACATCTCAAACGGTGGTATACCAGTACTCGAGTGGTAGCTGTTGTTTAAAGAGAACTATGCTAAGTGTAAATGATCATCCCAACTTCCTCCAAAGTCTAATACACACGCATTTAGCATATCCCCAAGGGTTTAGATAGTCCTTTCAGACTGCCCATCCATATCAGGATGATAAGCCGTGCTGATGTCCAGTCTCGTTCCCATAGCCTCATGGAACTTCTTCCAAAATCTTGAAGTAAAGCGAGTATCTCTATCAGACAGCCACAACCTCTTTTATGATAGCCTCTCATATAGGCAGAAAGTGAGCACTTTCGTCAAACGGTCCACTATCACCCAAATGGTATCATGATGTTTAGCTCTATGTGGTAGCTTAGTTATGAAAAATATGATGATGTGTTATCATTTCCATTCTAGTATCTATAAAGACTGCATCTTCCCATAAGGTTTTAGGTGTTTTGCATTGACCTTCAAGCAATTTAAGCACTTATTGACATAATCTACTACATCATTTTTCATACTTGGCCACCAGTAGTGCCTCTTTAGGTCTTTATACATTTTGGTGGATCCCAGATGAATCGAGTATCTAGACTTATGGGCTTCATCTAGGATTCGACTTATAAGATCTCAATGGCGTGGAATCCACATATGGTTGAACCTCATCTTCACACCATAAGTGTTATCCATCAGCTCATTTTGTTACCCATAAATTCTTTCCTTCTTTATTAGCCCTTCATTTATAAGCACCTCAAATAGTACCTTGATGATCTCTCTGAAGATATTTGAGTTAATGATCAACTTATAGGACTTCACTATTGCAATGACTTATTCATTCTTACGGCTTAGTGCCTCACCAACTACATTAGCCTTTCCAGGATGGTATTTAATATCACAATCATAGTCCTATATTAACTCTAACAATCTTATTTGTCTCATGTTTAACTCTTTCTTCTCAAAAAATTTCTTTAGGCTCTTACGATCCGTATAAATAGTACACTTAGCACCATATAGATAATTCCCTCAGATCTTGAGAGCATGCACTACTGCTGCTAGCTCTAAGGCAACCGTCGAGTAGGTACTTTCATGAAATTTTGATTGTTTTGACGCATAAGCTATCACCTTACCTCGTTGCATTAACACACAACCTTATTGAATACTACAGACTTTCGGGTCATACCGGTCAACGGTGCGGCTATCTTGGAAAAGCCTTGAATGAATCTCCTATAATAGCTTGACAACCCTAAGAAGTTGTGTATCTCAGCCGGGTTTTGCGGAGGCTTCCAATTCATTATCGTCTCAATCTTAGCTGGGTTAACAGTAATCCCTTCAGGATAAATAACGTGACCTAGAAACTGTACTTTAAGCAACCAGAATGTGCGCTTCGAAAACTTAGCATACAGTTTCTTTTTTTTCAAAATCTTGAATACTTCTTTTAGATGCTCAGCATGCTTGGACTCGTTTTTCAAATAAATCAGTGCATCGTCAATGAAAATGATAACAAAATTGTCTAACTTTTGCCGGCATACCCTATTCATCATATCCATTAATATTACGGAGGCATTGTTTAGACCGAACGACATCATGAGGAACTCGTAGTGTCCATATCGTGTCTGAAACGCGATATGTGCCACTTTCACCTTCAGTTGATGGTAAACTAATCGGAGTTCTATGCGCGAGAACCAACTAGCACCTAATAACTGATCGAACAAATCATCAATCCATGGCAACAGATATCTGTTCTTCACCGTACGCTAATTCTACTCACGATAGTCTATAGACATTCTCATACTTCCATCCTTTTTCTTAAAAAACAATACCGATGCGCCCCACGACAGGGAAATAATCGGCCTTATAAAACCTTTGTCGAGGAGTTCTTGCAGTTGGGACTTCAATTCCTTCATCTCTGACGGAACTAGGTGGTAAGGTGCTTTCACGACAGGTTGTACTCCTGGTATTAAGTCTATATGAAATTCTACCTCTCGCTCCGGTGGCAACCCCAAAAGGTCCTCAAGGAAAACTTCTGGATAGTTGTGCACAATAGGAACATCTTTCAATTATTTGGTCAAAGCCGTAGCTTTGACAACATACGCCAGGTAGGCACTGCACTCTCGCCTTAACAAACCTTCGGCTTTTTTTTTTCAAAATGGCATTAAGCCCAGAAGTTTCTTTATCACCATGAACCGTCACAGTACTACCATCCAAGGACTTCAAACTTATCAACCTACCCTTACACACTATCTGAGGCTCAAACTTAAACAACCAATCCATCCCCAAAACCACATCGAACCCTCTAAAGGTCATAACATACAAGGTAAACGGGAACTCATGTCCCAATATCTCTATCTTACAATCCTTAACCATTTTCATTATCCTAACCGAGGTTTAACTAGCGGTGTGTACTGTAAAAGTTTCAGGTAGACGACAACATTTCATTTTTGCTAACTTACTACATGTGGTAGCTAAAAAACTTCTATTAGCACCCGAATCAAACAATAGAGAACCAAAAATACCATTTACTAAAAATGTACCTGTCACAACATCCGGGATCTTCTTTGCTTGCTCCTGTGTCAGCATGTAGGCTCTGGTTTTTGGCCTGGACTGGTCAGCATCCTTCTTCTCATTTCCTCCAGTTTCATTCCCCGTGCAAGCCCTTGCCATATGACCTATTTTTCAACACCTATAACATGCGAGTTTTGCATGGCAATCCCTAGCGAAATGCCCCCATCTTTCCACATTTGTAACAGCCATTTGACCCTAGCCTGCACTCTCCACCATGAGATATTCCACACTTCTGGCACACATCAAAACTAGTTCCCCTTGCACTCTCCAACGTGCATCTTACCACACGTCTTACATGACTTCTTTTCCCTTGCAGAGCCATTGTATGGGGTCGAGCTGAAGTTCAAACCAATCGAATCGAGTTTTCAAACCAATCAAATCGATTTTCAAAGCAATCTAATCGATTTTTCAAACCAATCGAATCAAATTTTCAAACCAATCTAATCGACTTATCAAACCAATAGAACTGAGTTTTCAAACCAATCGAATAGAATTTCAGTTCGATTCGATTCATTTTCTAGTTCGATTAGATTCGTTCTTCCAAGTCAACTCAATTCGTTCTTCCACCAAGCGAATCGAGTTTCTCAGGAATTCGATTCGAATTTGGCACTTTTATGTCTATCCATTCTAACACTTTTTGTCCATTCAGTTATGCTTGTTTTGTTAATAAAACTAGTTTCAGGCCATATTTACTCACTCTAACATGGTCCAAAACGTCACTCATTTATCCCATTTGATTCTGAACATCTTTTTTATGTTCGAATTTACATTTTTCTCACATGATAAGGCCCGATTTGCCTTAGTATCAAATCCTTGGGCAAACCGACTTCAAAAACTTAACCTTTAACCTGAAACGTACCTTTTTGGTTTGGTTTTGCTTCAGCCTGGATTCAACACGTTAATATAGACGTGTTTCTCTAGTTGTTTGATGACAATTCACGTCAAAATCTACCCCTTTCACTTCGGATCTTGTCCGATGTGTAATAAGTGTTTGTGTGTGTAGAGGCAAATATGGAAATGAGTGTTTAGGGTTTTAGGGAGGTTTATGGGTGTTTAAATACCCCTAAGCCCAAGGACCTAAGGCCCATTACCAATCCTTATTTTTACTTAACTTAACCAAATAATAACATACTATTAAGTTAAAATTTTTTTTTTAATTTATTATTATCAAAAGTAGGATGTTACATTCAATTTTCTCAGTTCATCACTTTCATAATCCAACTTCAAAATAAAACAAAAAATTAACACCAATTTTACAATTCCTCCATTAACGCATCTATAAGCCTTAACAAATCTAAATCCTCACACCCCCACATCCAATTATGGAAAATGATCCCCCACCGATATCACCGTCTACTTCCGTTTAATTTCTCTGATGAAAAGGAATTTGATGTGAGAAACCGATACGTGATGATTTCAGTTCAACATCGTAGATTTAGTTCTTTATATATAGCAGGTGATAGGATAATACATTTGTACAGATGCGAATTTCGTTAAGTGAAGTGTGAGTGAGAGGATAATCAGGCAGAGTAACGGATTGTCAATAATAATAATAATCACACTTGTTAATTTACTGATCAAGGTTACATGTATATATAGAAGACGACCCCATTCGTTATACATATGTTGGGTTTTAACAAGATTATCAAAGTGATAAAATCCCTATTTTACCAAAAACGCAGCGATATAAAAGTTTTAAATCTTGTTAATATGATATGTATAAAATCAATTTTAAACATGCAAAACCCAAAACCGGATCCAAATACAAATTACACACTATCAAATACATGCATGTCACTATAAGTCCATGCATGTTACTACTACCTTTCAATATGATAAAACCGGGTGAAAGAGATGATGATTGAGAGGTAAGAACTTGAATATGGAAGCTCCTCAAGCTAGCATACCCCAAGCTTCAACAACACACCACTTCTAGCTAGGATTTGCACTTGAAATTTTCTTCTTCTTTTCTTATGTTGGATGAAAATATCCAAGAGAGGAAGAGAGAAAAGTTTACTTGGAAATTATGTGTGTTATGAAAGAATGAAAGATAAAGACTTGGTTTTATATAAAGGCATCTTTCTCTCCACCAATAATAACCATTGCATGTCTCCACTCACCATGCATGTCTCCACTCAAACATATAATAATATTACATTTGAAAGAGTTATTATCTTTTTCTTTTATAAAACTTTAAACATATATATATATATATATATCCATACATATATACTTTTATAAGTTTATAACTTATAACTTATAAAAAACCTATTATATGTTAAGAGACATGCTTGGTTATTATTATTCACATATTGTTATTTAACCAACTTAAATAACACTATGTAATGTTCTTTCATAAAACATAAATCATCCATATGATTTGTTTATTACACAAGTACATTTTATTTAGAAACCCCTTTCCAAATAACTCAAGTGTTAATATTCATTTGTTATGATCACATCATATATGAACGAATATTATCGGTGTTTGTCTAGCTTGTTATTGGGTATGACCCGACTTGGATCATAATGTACTAGCCACATCAATTTAATATGTCTCTTGGGCAGACCGAGTCCAACAATCTCCCACTTGCACAAGATACATAGAAGATTGATGCAAGTAGCAAATACCGCCTAACTACGGTTTACTACCCCTAATACGTATGACGAAGTGCCATTCAATAACATCATCCCTTTCAAGTCCCATACTTGAAAATGATTTAGGTGAAACTATCATTTATCCTTTTACCACAAATGTCATGTTAAATCCAGAGACACAGAGTGATCATTCTCTGTTGATTTAACTTGTCAGGCCTTAGACATTTAACTCTCAACGAATAAGAGGGACAAATCCCATATTGACTACATACGTCTCTCACTATCACCTTGTACTATAGTTGAGCTTAGCCTTATGTACTAACATATTTCAGAGCAGCGAAGAACTAAGTCAAAGCATAATAGTCGATGAATATCAAGACCCAATATGTATCTCAGGTCGGAAGATACTATGAAGTTCGCCTTTACTCAAATTTACTTATGATCACAAATCCCAAGGATTCCATGCAGTAAAATTGAGAGCGGGTCAGTCCAATATTTATCCCATAAATATCTATGAACCTTGGCAGCAACCCTTTGCTATATTCATACCTCATGAATATCTATCAATCCAAGTTCATAATAGTCTTACCTTCACATTTGTTCCCACAAATATGAACGACTACGGACGTTTAGAATAATTCAAATTATTCACGGATTTAAACATACTAAAATGGAACATAACTTAAGAACATGACCATAACCATAACCATATGATTGAGTTAAAATAAAATTGTTCCAATATCCAAATACAAATTTTGATCAAATCCAATCACTAGAATATCGAAGTCCTAAGGCGCAAGTATGACTCTCATGCTTCGGCCTTTCAAGGAGATTCGTGAGTGGGTCCGCAATGTTTTGATCAGTGTGAACTTTGAGAATACATATCTTTCCCTTTTCAACTTCATACCTTATGTAGTTGAATCTCTGCTCAATGTGCCTAGTCTTTTGATGTGCGCGGGGTTCCTTGATTTGAGCAATCGCACCCTCGTTGTCACAAAAGATCTCTAGAGGCCCCTGAATGGTACGAACCACTCCTAGATCGGCAATGAACTTTCTAATCCATGCAGCTTCTTGAGCTGCCAGGGAGGCGGCGATGTATTCAGATTCAGTGGTGGATAAAGCTACCACGTCTTGTTTTGCACTCTTCCATGAGACAGCACCAGCATTGAGAACGAAAACGTATCCCGATTGTGATCGAGAATCATCTCGATCAGTTTGGAAACTCGCATCAGTGTAACCCTTTACAACGAGCTCCTCCTTACCAGAGCCATATATTAGAAACATATCCTTAGTCCTTCTAAGGTATTTCAATATGCTCTTAACAGCCATCCAATGGCTAGTTCCCGGATTTTGTTGGTATCGACTTGTCATGCTTAAGGCGTATTACACATCCGGTCTAGTGCAAATCATGGCATACATGATGGATCCTATAGCAGATGCATATGGGATACCACTCATTTTGTCTTGCTCATTCTTTGAGCTTGGACATTGAGAAGCACTCAACATCGTTCCTCTTTGAATAGGTACCAAACCTTTCTTAGAGTTTTCCATCTTGAACCTTTTCAAGATCTTGTCAATGTATGCACTTTGATTCAAACCTATCAACTCCCATGATCTATCCCTATAGATTCTTATTCCCAGAATATAGGCGGCTTCACCAAGATCCTTTATGGAAAAACAGCTTCCAAGCCAGGCTTTCACACCTTCCAAGGTTGGAATGTTATTTCCAAACAGTAATATGTCATCGACATATAATACCAGAAAGGTTATGATGCTCCCACTAGCTTTCTTATACACACAAGCTTCATCAGTGTTTTTGATGAATCCAAATTTCTTAACTTCATCATCAAAACGGTGATTCCAACTTCTGGATGCTTGTTTCAATCCATAGATTGATTTCTTCAACTTGCATACTTTGTTAGGATGTTGTGGATCGACAAAACCTTCAGGCTGAACCATATAAACATCTTCATTAAGATGCCCATTTAGAATAGCAGTTTTGACATCCATTTGCCATATCTCATAGCTATAATATGCGGCTATGGCAAACAATATCCTTATAGACTTTAGCATCGCCACGGGCGAGAAAGTTTCATCATAATCAACCCCTTGAGTTTGAGTGAAACCATTTGCTACAAGTCTAGCTTTATAAGTATCTAAGTTTCCAAGCATATCAGTTTTCTTCTTGAAAATCAACCTACTTCGAACCTGCTTGGAATTTAGAGGTGGAGCAACCAAGTCCCATACTTGATTGTCATGCATGGATTGCATCTCAACATTCATGGCTTCTAGCCATTTGTCACAATCAGATTGCGACATTTCATCTCGGTATGTGGTGGGTTCATCCGAATCAACCACGTAGCATCCATCCATGAAAAATCCATATCTCTCAGGTGGGGTGCTAACTCTACCAGATTTGCGAATGTTTTGTGTGATTTGATCAACCATTTGATCATCCTCAACAACCTCTTGTTGATTGCTAGTGTCAACCA